>NW_015174294.1:280484-341302 GCF_001447785.1 Gekko japonicus
ACTGCAGGCTGTGGAAGGTCGGTAGTTCAGCAGTTCGAGACCCGAGTGTGCCACATGACGGAGTGAGCTCCCGTCTCTAGTTCCAGCTCCTGCCAACCTAGCAGTTCGAAAGCAAGAAATTGCAAGTAGATAAATAGGTACCACTTCAGTGGGAAGGTAACAGCGTTCCATGCGCCTTGGTGTTTAGTCATGCCGGCCACATGACCACGGAAACGTCTTCGGACAGCGCTGACTCTTCGGTTTGGAAACGGAGATGAGCACCGCAACCCTAGAGTTGGATTCGACTGGCTTTCGAGCAAGGGAACCTTTACCTTTATTACTGTCAGGAACAGTCAGGATAGGAAATGCAGAGAGATTTTGGATGTGGGGCCCCAGGAGGGTGGGGGTTGTGGCATAATGACATAGATTCCAACTTCCAAAGCAGCCATTTTCTGCAGGTGAGCTGATCTCTGTTACCTGGAGACTAGTTGTAATAGCAGGAGATCTCCAGCCACCACAAGGCACTGTATTAAGTGTTGCTGTTCTTCCCCCACATGACAAAGTGCACCTTAAGTATGGCTGATACTGCTCTGCACCCTTCAATCCCATCCTCCATCTGGCCACACAACCAGTGGATGGATAGCTGTCCCCCTCGGGGCCCCGGCTCAAATGCAGAGGACATCCAGCCACCACAAGGCACTGTATTAAGTGTTGCTGTTCTTCCCCCACATGACAAAGTGCACCTTAAGTATGGCTGATACTGCTCTGCGCCCTTCAATCCCATCCTCCATCTGGCCACACAACCAGTGGATGGATGGCTTTGGAATCCCTCTCCTCATCTTTAGATATCTCAAGGTGCTTACCAATTATTAGCTCAACCTATGCATTAACAAGCCCTACTATTTCTGCCATCACTAGCTTAGTCCAGTCCAGGCCTCATTCATTTAGTACCTGACCCTTCCAAAGAATACAGAGCTGGTGAAAAAGGCCTCCCTCCTGGTGAATCGGAAAGAAACCCCTCAAATTCCTGTTTGGCCCTGAAAGCATTTGGTTAATCCCACAGTATTCCATTCAGGATGGGTACGTAAGACGTATAGTTCTATAGCACCTAGATGTGGTGTCTCATAGTGGAATAGCCCTTTTTCACAACAGAAACCCTGTGAGTGGGGTGTTGAAACTGGCTTCCATAGCCCCCCACCCCCGACTTCTGCATGGATGGTTTTTACTGCATAAATCTTTTGGGCCTAACCTCTCCCCAAAAAGCCTCATGCTCCATTCCTACATGGGGACAAAGTCAAAATATCCCTGCTTCCATTGGGGAGAGAGATGGACTAAATTGTTCTGAACCCTATTATCAATCATCCAACAGCAGCCTGTGTGAGGGACACATTTGACCCATCACAGAAGCCATTATATAAAGTATCCTTTAATCTTTAACGTAATAGGAAAATAAATTTAAATGAAGTTTCTCTAGGGGGGAAAAAATTATTGTGCAATCTCTGTGATATACTGGACAGCGCCAGAAGACCGATACAGAAAGCAGTACAGAGTAGTACCAGCTTGCCACATGTTCAATAAGCCCTACATTGTGAGACATATTTAAGAAGCTAATGGAATTAGTTGGTTATAATTAGGGCTGATGGGGAGAGCAGAATGGAGTTGGCACGTTAAAGACTCTTGTTCAGTGAAGCAGGTTTCTTCTGTTTATCTCTCTGGTCAGATGCTGACTATTCAGGTAAACTATACATGGGCCATACACTGTGAGAAATTGAGGTCACAAATGTTCTTACTGTGTTTTTCATTACGAATGAGTCTCAGCAGCTTGCCAAAGGCGGGAAATTAAATATTTTAATCCTTTAAAAATCAATTTAAGGGATTTTCTGAACAGAAAAGTTTCTTTTAATGGAAGTCATCCAGGTAGGATTATGTTTACAGACCACAGCCTCAAAAACGTGAGAATGAGCCAAATATGTTTTAAAATAAAGGTAAATTAAATACATGTAACGCACGTACAGTGATCATAGAACCTGAATTGGCTGCAGCTTCCAACCAAGTGTACACTCAGGGCTGAACTGTGCATTTTGCAGAGAATATATTATTGGGTTTCCCAGATTATTTTTAAATGTTAACAGTTACAAGGAGGAGTGAAATTTGAATTAAACCCATAGAATGGGGGAAGTGGAGGGCAGGTGAACACTTCTATTTAGGGATGGGCATAAACCAGCTCACAAACTAACGTTTGTTCGAAATTTTGGCCCATTTGTGGTTCATGAAGTGATGCTCATGGTGGGGTGACTGGCATGAACATTCCACGAACTTTCATGCTGTTTGTGGTAGTCCATGAATGGATACATTTCCAGACTAAGGGTGTGTGCTCAGTATATATCAAGCTGAATAAATCCCTGAACCTTCTTGGTATTTTGGGGTTTTTTCCCAGATGAATCAGATTTTCTAATCTGATTAGGCTACCAATCCATCTGAGCCCAAATAAAAACATGTATTATTCGGCTTTCATTTGGGCTCAGCCAAAGTGGTGCAAGTTCACCCAATTTCCGGATGAACTCACGTGACTTCTGGGTTTCTTGCACATGCCTTAGCTTTGCAAAAACCATTTAAAGGGAAATATCCCTTTAAATGGCTTTTGCAAGGCCAAGCCACACAACTGCCTTCCCTTTCCTCCCTGAGTTGTGCCTTTCCTCCCTGAGTTGTGCAGAGGTGTGCCACCGCTGTGGTGCAACTCAGCAAGGGAAGGGGAGGTATTTAAAGTTTAAACTCCTTTCCCCTGCTGGGTGTTAGGTAGACTCAGGGTTCATGGCCACACAAGAGAGGTTGGACCAGATGACAGCCTTGAGTTACTAGTACTCCAGGGGATCAGCATTGGCAGGCTCAGGGGACTTGGTGAGGTACTCCCTCACCATCACTTCTGCTGAATCCTCCATCATTGAATGCCTGGCATCCCCACTGCTGCTGCTGACCTCCCAGTTTGCTACTGACAACCAGTAGTGGGGATTCTCTCTGGCTGGGCTCTTTGAGGCAAAGATGCTTGGCTGTGGTTCCTTCTCCATCTCCTCCCCAACTTCTTCCACCCACTCTTGCCTCTGGCCGCGTCTGTTGGCCTTTGCACTTCTTTGCAGAGCTCCTGTTTTCATTGCAAGAGCTCTGCATTCAGGACAGGAATGGTGCCTTTTATGTGGGGGGTCACAATTTATACAGGGCAGCTTATATTCCCCTTTATTGCAGAAATGATGCAACCTGGTGGCAATTGCAACCGCTCTGCCAAGACCCTGACCCATGGAAGAATAGCTGTCCCACTCGGGGCCCCGGCTCAAATGCAGAGGACAGAGCCTGGTCCAGCTCTCAAATCAGGGGGATGACTTGACCCAGGCTAGCCATATGGGTGCAGAGCATGTCAGTGGTGTCCTGGAAGGGCTTCAGAACACATACCATTTGGGAGAGGATCAGCCAGTAAATGGATCTGATGCTGAGCTTCTCTTTCCCATGCAGGATGGTCATGGAGGAAACAATATCCTGTGCCACACTCTTCTGCTCCACCAAATGCACAGTCATGGCATAGATGGAGTTCGTCATTCCCCTCCCTCTGCCTCTTGTTCAGCAGACAGGCAGACCTGATGCTGTGTGAGAACTGGGTGGCCGGGCACTGGCAGGTCTCGAGCAAGGACCGCATCTCAAGGGGGGGCAGTGTTCCAGTGGCTTTGACAGTGCTCTCCAGCCCCAGAGCATCCTTCACCACCATGTGAAAAGAGTGTGCACCAGGCAAATGATGTCCTTGAGGTGCACATGCTTCACCTCTGCCAGCATGTTGGCACTGGCACCTGTGACCATGTAGTCACCAATGATGTTGCCACCTCCCACCCACTCCCTCAGGCTATTCTGTATCACGGCAGTGATGTTTTGTGCTGTGTGGTCTTCATTCATCCCCTGCTCATGGAGGAGAACAAGAAGAGATGGTTTTTATATCCCACGTATCACTACCCAAAGGAGTCTCAGAGTGACTTACAATCACCTTCCCTTCCTCTCCCCAAAACAGACACCCTGTGAGGTAGGTAGGGCTGAGAGAGCTCTGAGAGAACTGTGACTGACAGTTTCTCCTGATGGCCACAGCTCTTCCCTTTGACGGAAACATAGTTGGGTGCACCCTTTGCAGGTGCCTGCAGAGTAAAGAGCAGTACAAGTCTTGGGGGTTTGCACCCCTCTGGACATGGCACTCTTGCTGCACAGGAACGACTGGGAAAGGTGCAGAAACTGTGGGCTTCCCCCCACACACACACACAGTCTCTGAGTCACTGGTGTCAGAGTCCACCTCTCCAAAGAGTGTTAGCAATTGCTGGTGTCTGTGGACAGTACTGTTTTGCCTCTGTGCAGAGCCCCAGGAGCAGATCAGCAGAAGGAGGCTCTGAATGAGACCCCTGGTGATGCCCTGCTAAGTCTGGGTTCCACTGAGCTGGCTGGGTTTGGTGCCCAGGGATGGGGGCCTGTGTTATGCAGGGGCTGATTTGACTGATTTATTCAGGCTGGAGGACTCCCCCCAAACAATGAGGGGGTCCATTCTATGCACTTTTGAACTTGCACCTGACATTTCCCCCAAAAGCACTTTCCTGACTTGACCTTAGTCTTGTTGGGTTTGCAGTGCCATACTGGCACTGGTTCTGCTGGACTTGCAAAAATGTCCCACCACACCTTCAGTTTCTACTGCAAAGATTCTCTGATTTGATCTTAGTCCGGTTGGGCTTGCACTACCACAGTGGCACTGCCACAGTGGCTGGACACATTGCTCTGGTTCTGCTGGGCTTCTATTGCTCTTGCTTTTTTTTCACTTTCCCCCCCTCCATTGGAAACAATGGAGGATGGGGGCACCTTCTTTGGGGAGCCATAAATTGGATCTTGTAACGTGGAGGTCAGGTAGCGGAGAATCAGCTGGAGATCTCCTGTGTGTTTGGTTTTTCTAGCATGATTGGGGAGGCATTTTACCACATAATAAACCTCAAAAACCAAACCAGTTCATTTAGCATCTAACAGTTTGTGGTTCACAAACTGGGTACGCCACAAACCTAACCCCATTTTCCTGGTTCATGCCCATCCCTACTTCTGTAAGTATTAATAGAAAAGAGGGACCTGACTTTTTGCTGCTGGGCTAACTGTAGCTTGCTTTTTATGAGGAAAATGAGGAATATACTGAGGGAAGCATTAACGTCCTGTTTTCCTCTGTTATGCCTTTTCTTTACAGCTGTTTTTTACATTGAAAAAGTACATCAAAAGACCCAACTCCGGATCTCGTTATATAATGTGTTGTTTAACCCATAATCCCAGTTATGTGGCCTCAAAGCTGAACATTCTTATTTTGCAGTTTGTTGCAGAAAGACCTTAATTCACACAAGGCTGCTGAAAGGTTGTATCTGTTACCACTACTCTTCCTTTCAGCCGGATAAATGGGATACTGTAATCAGCACTTCCTTTCCTTTGTAAAGTACCCAACTGGAGATCTTACAGTGCTCAACCCTAATACAAATTCTCCACTAGGCTTTGCTAAGGTTTACCTGGCTGTAAGTCTGCTTTAAGCCAATAGCAATTTCTGGATTTTTAGCCACAGAAGAATCAGGCCCTCCACAACTGCCTAGCGACAAATGTTCTGAGGAGAAGAGACATCAAAAGCTCTTCTTTCTTGCAGCTATTTTTCCCGGAGAAGATAAAGCCAGAGTAATTAAAAAAATAATTAAAGGGTTGAAAGCTGCCATATGAGTTGTGACAACGGATCAGCTTTTGTTTGCTCCAGCTGCTTTTCACCTCTAGCAACATGACAGTTCACATGGCAGCTCTGCTTATCTCACAGGGGCTCCGGCGTTTTCAAATTGTGAGCTTCCTTGGAACAGAGAAATTGGCTGTGCTGTCATGTCATATTCCGTGAGGGAGGGTTTCACGAATGCAGACAGCAGGTTGTCATTGGTGACCAGGAATGTCTTCCTGGTAATCACATTTGTGGGCAAACAAAGTGTACGAGACCTTTTTCCTGGCATACACTGGGGAAGAGAGGTCAGCCTCTAAATGGGAGAGATGCAGTCGATACAAGACTCCTTATATTGTTCCTTCAAAGTGTCTCAAAATCACAGTACATATGCCCATTCCAGACACAGCATGCATCATAAGCCTACCACCCAAAGTACCTGTGATTCTACTGATATGCATAGTCACCATGTTGTATGAACAGATATGTGTATTTATCATGCTGGTACAGCCTCAGCATGCTTGAACACAAATCCAGTGGTGAGCTTGCTGGTGAGCCAGCATGGTGTAGTGGTTAAAAGAGGTAGACTCTAATCTGGAGAACCGGGTTTGATTCCAACTCTTCTTTTTCTTCACATAATGAGGCTGTACATGTATGGTAAAATATGCACTTTGCTCCTGTTCACACAAAATGGTGATTGTGTGTATTAAGAAGGGTCTATGCGTGGCTGGTATGCTTTCAGTTTGTACAACTGTAACGTCTGAAAAGGAATGATGTGAGTGCATGAACCTACCTTACCCCCGGTTCCAGATAAGGGTCATCACCTCACTTCACACTGGACTTTGAGAGAAATCAAAAGCACGGAGAGTCCTTCTTGCTGCTTTTGACTGCCCTCAGTGTATGGCATGAAATTAGGGAATGGCCCCTCTCCTGAGCCCGCTGCTTACGAGGAAGTAATAGATGAAGCAACAAGTAATAGTTGCCTATGAAGGCCAGCCAATCTTTTTGATCCCTGGCAAAAGTTTGATGCCTTTGTCCTCTGCTCTTCTGAGATCAGTGCTTCAATCAGCTTTCTAGACTTCAGGGACTTCAGGTACTACCTTGCTGGATCAGGGGAATGCTGTAGACATAGTTTATTTTGATTTTAGTAAGGCTTTTGATAAGGTTTCACATAATATACTTGTTGACAAATTGGAAAAATGTGGTTTGGATCCTATGACTGTTAGGTGGATCTGTAACTGGTTGACAGATAGCACCCAAAGAGTGCTTGTGAATGGTTCCTCATCTTCTTGGAGAGGAGTGACAAGTGGAGTGCCTCAAGGATCTGTCCTGGGACCTGTTTTATTCAACATCTTTATCAATTATTTGGATGAAGGGATAGAGGGAATGCTTATTAAATTTGCAGATGATACTAAATTGGAAGGGGTAGTAAATACAGTAGAAGACAGAGTCAGGATACACGATGATCTTGGCAGGCTGGAAGACTGGGCTAAAAGAAATTTAATGAATTTCAATGGTAATAAATGTGAAGTTCTGCATTTAGGTAGGAAAAATCAAAGGCATAATTATAGGTTGAGGGAGACTTGTCTTGGCAGTAGTATGTGCAAAGACAATCTAGGGGTCTTAGTAGACCATACACTGAACATGAGTCAGCAGTGTGATGAGGTTGCTAAAAAGGCAAATGTGATTTTGGGCTGTATCAACAGAAGTATAGTGTCCAGATCACAAGATGTGATGGTGCAACTTTACTCTGCTCTGGTTAGACCTCACCTAGAGTATTGTGTTCAGTTTTGGGCACCACAATTTAAGAAGGATATAGACAAGCTGGAATGTGTCCAGAGGAGAGCAACGAAGATGGTGAGGGGTCTGGAGACCAAATCCTATGAGGAAAGGTTGAAGGAGCTGGGTATGTTTAGCCTGGAGAGCAGACAACCAAGAGGTGATATGATAACCATCTTAAAGTACTTGAAGGGCTGTCATATAGAAGATGGTATGGAGTTGTTTTCTGTTGCCCCAGAAGGTTGGACCAGAACCAATGGGTTGAAATTAAATCAGAAGAGTTTTCGTCTAAACATTAGGAGGAACGTCCTGACAGTTAGAGTGGTTCCTCGGTGGAACAGGCTTCCTCGGGAAGTGGTGGGCTCTCCTTCTTTGGAGGTTTTGAAACAGAGGCTAGATGGCCATTTGAAAGCAATGAGGATTCTGTGAACTTAGGCAGATCATGAGAGGGAGGGCAGGAAGGGTTGCCTCAGGGCTTAGTTCTGTGGCCCTTTTTTACATGCACAGGGAAATGCTGATTGCCACTTTGGGGTCTGGAAGCAATCCTGGAGGGTTTTTTTGTCATCTTCTGGGCGTGGAACAGCGATCACTGCGGGTGTGGAGGAGGAGGTATTTGTGAATTTCCTGCATTGTGCAGGGGGTTGGACTAGGTGACCCTGGAGATCCCTTCCAACTCTATGATTCTATTTATTTTTTCCTTATCAGAGCCATGCTATAGAGGGTGAAGAAATATGAAAACCATAGCCATGCTCCAGCTGTTTCTTATGAACATATGAATTCTGATTGACACATGGGTCTCTCTCATTTGCAAGCACACCTTCATTCTTCTCAATGGGAGAAGCAGATACACATGTCAGCTGCTTCCATTGAAATGAACAGGGCAGGCCTTGAACTTGAAAGCTCTGGGTTGCATCCAATGTTCCCTCTAAGCTGTGGAGTCTTGTGAGTAAAAATTCTACTTTGTGAGCTACTGGCATTGAAGTTATGAGTGAGTGATTTGGCTCCTGCATAAATTGGTTTGCTCTGGAGCCATCCTTCCTGAGCTAAGAGAAAAATGTGTGAGCTGGAAGCTAAAAAACTGTGAGCTAACTCACACTAACTCAGCTTAGAAGGAACACTGGTTGCATCCTACAGTCTCTTTTGGTGGGTGCAAGGGTAACTCTGCTGGTGGAAGAGGATGAATCAAGACAGCCAAAACCATGCTGGACCATGCAGTTCATTTTAGATAGATACAGATAGATATAGCTGTCTATCTGTCTATAGCTATATAGAGAGCACAAGAGGATTTTGCCCCATTTCTTTGCAGGAGGAAAAATAGCTTACATGAAAGGTAAATGGAAAGGAAATTGTCTCCAAAGAGAATTTTTTTAAAAAACTTTTTTGCAGTTAATAAAAGGGGGGGAAATGACCTTGCCATGAGGATGATATGCTACAAAACTTGTCCTAGAGGCATTATTGTATTAAAGCATAAGCAGTTCATTCTTGATTTATGTTGCTTTTCTGTCCCGATTCAAGGGCCCCTGTCAATTAATGGTCTCCATTTAAGTCTTGCCTTCTGCCGAATTTGTAACTAAATTCTTTTCATGTGCCGTAATACACACTTTGGAACAATAGTATCATAGCCCCATTTTAGTGGGTCATTTTTGGCAGCCCTTGTATTTCACCGTCGACCACACAACTAATTTGGGGGAGCTGTCCTAGCTTAACTTTTTTAATGCTTTTGCCCTTGCCCTTGCTCTTGCCAAGATATCGAAGGCTTTTTGTCCTGCAGGTGCTGCCACAGCAAAAAGCAACAAAGCTTATTTCGATACTAGCTTACCATGGCAAATCATAAATTCTACTTAGAGGAAGAAAACATTATGGTGCGTTAATCATTCCTTGCATAATGAATGCATATCTCGGGTACAGTGAAACATTTATGGCTTTACTGGCACTATTATGATTAATAAAGCATAAGTGAAGTTGTACAGCAGCACATATTGGTATACAACAGTTTACTGGATGATATACGGAACAGCACTTTTAATACACTCAAACATTTTGCTCTTCCAGATTGCCTTTGCAAGAGCCACAAAGAAACAGGCTGTTCACACCTGGATTCTAAGAGGAAACAAACACAGCAGAGCTACTTTGAATGTTCTGGAAGAAAAAAGCGCAGTGCAGCATTCCGAGCATTACCACTTTGCAATGCAGGCGGGATATTTTGTGATGTAATTTCCTACATTGATAATTCCTTGCATATGAAAAGCTAGCCAGGGAAGGGGTTTTATTCCAGCCATTTTTCCTAGCATGCTTAAACACAAACACCCCTCCTGAAGTGGTACAGTTGTAGGAACTGCAGTTTTTTCTGAACAAGCAGTTCACTTTTCAAATAGGATTTTCATAAAGTTCTTAGGATAATGTTCCTGTCTCTTTATTATCACAGCAACACAATCAGTGTCCTGACCTAACCAAGCTTCGTGGGTGGGCAAGGAGCATACACAAGGTATCCGATATTCACAACCAAGACTCTGTGGTACTGCATAATTCTAGAGTTGGACAGGGTGAAAGCTTCAACATAAACACAATATCCAGGTGAACTCATTGTGATTGAACTCCCTCACTTACACATGACATGAGCTTCTGGTTAGATTGTCTTGATGTTTGTCTCATGATGTTTGTCTTGGATATAGTCTCATGCCAAGCAGATTATTACCTGCACAGTAGCTGCTTTGTGGTCATTGCACTTTCTGGCTGATTTATGCAATCCAAGAAATTTAAAAAATGTCATTTACTAAAGAAGATGTAATATCCCTCTGGGTAAGCGCTGGATCATTAAATTGATGAGCTTGTAAAACATGGAGTTCCTTACAGGTCACCCTATCTTTGCACAATAACATTCTGATTCATTCATTTAATGACTAACAATAAATATATTGCATTGCCTGTATTTTGTACCTGTGCAGTCAGTGGGCCTCTGTTTGAATAGAATTCACAAGAACTACTTGCAAGATTAGTTGTGTTTATGGGCAGACACCAAAGATACACAGAAACACATAAGTAGTGAGTCTCAACTCAAACACCTGAGATAGGATTCCCCACCCCCCTTTTTAGTATGTGCCTTTTAAAACTTGGAGTAAGTGGCAGCTGTAGTGGTGAAGGAGAGTAGCTGCTGCAAGAAAATCTGATTATGTGAGACAGCCACATAGTTGTGCAAATTGCACACATCAAAGCCTGCCATCTTCAAGCGACTTAAACCTGTAAGAATATACTGTCCCCAAACTTTGCAGGGCTCTTTTTGTAGCAGGAATTCCTTTGCATATTAGGTGACACACCCCTAATGTAGCCAATCCTCCAGGAGCTTACAGGAGCCCTTGTAAGAAGAGCTCTGTAAGGTCTTGGAGGATTGGTTACGTTAGGGGTGTGTCGCCTAATAGGCAAAGGAGACCCAAAGTACTTCAAGGGCAATTGGTTTCACTACGAAGTGCATGCAAACCAGCCCAGTCATGCTGCATGTGTACAAGAGCGAGAAACAGCCATCCCTTCTGTTGCACTGTGTTCTAAGCCAGCCAGATCTGCAGACTTGGTTCCCTTCAAGGCACCTGATGCCCATGAAGTCTGACTTTTGGTTCTGAACTAGAATGCCCTCATCAAAATGGAAAAAGATATCATAGTGATGAAAATTACATTACTTTCTTTATACCGCTAGCTTGGATCCATCTGGGCACATATGTTACGAAGTATAACAAATTGTTTGATTGCCATGCACTATATCTTACACAGTGTTTGTATATGTTTGTGGCATTTACCCTGGGGTATTGCCATCTGTCTCTGCATTATGCTAAAAATGGGCTTCCTAATAAAATCTCACTTGCTTTTAGCCATCACTCAAAGGCCTATGCAGAAGGCCTACCCCATTTTGCTTAGTAGGAATTAAAGCTCTAATACCAGAGGCATTATGCTCCCCCTTCAAGTCACCTTTCCCCAGGTTATTTTATTTCTGCTTTCTTATTAAGAATTCAAGACAGCCTATATGTACTCCTAAGAGGTCTCCTATCTAGGCACTGATCAGACACTGTCTTCCTAGCTTCAACAACGACGCTGCATCATGTGCTTTCTGAACAGATTCTGTTTATCTGTGTATACAATCAGCATCCTCCCACTGTTCAGTTTCTTCCATTTAGTTCTTGAGATGGACTTTTGAGACGTTCCCATTGAAATGGAGCCTAAACAAGAAGCATTTTCTTCAATGGTTTTAACCCACACTTGCGGAATGGGGAACAGGTTTGGACTAGGGGTGGGCACGAACCAGCTCAATAAGTAAAATTCATCATGGATTTTGGCTGGTTCATGGTTCGCAAAGCAATGTTCATGGAAGGGAGCCCAGCACAAACATTTCACAAACATTGGTGATGTTCGTGGTGGTTCATGAACGATTACATTTCCAGACAGTCTCTGCTCATTTAAACTGTTTACAAAACTCCAAGGCAATTGGGGAGGGGCAGGATTCTCCAGCCTTGGAAACACCAATGGGAGCCTTCCAAATCTTAACAGGTACTGCTGGCTACCAATAACAGAGTTCCTATTCTGCTCTGTGGGATCAGAATGCTATATATATGCTCAACTCAGCTCCACACCCTCTCTTCTGTTGGCTGTTGGCAGTTACACAGAGAGGCAGGGAACCTGTTAAAAGCAGACTAGCAGAGCACATTCCCTCTTGATTGTGAACTCCTCTCCCCTGCTGGGGTTTGGAGGTGTTAGGTGGACTCTGAGCCACCCCATCTCTCAGCTCACACCAAGTAGAGGGGCTTAGCTAGTGGGTTCCTCAACTGAGGACCCAAATCTTGAATCTGACTCCTCTCCCCTGCTGTGGTTTGGGGGTGTTAGGTGAACTGAGGGATCTGAGCCTCCCGGTCTCTCTGCTCATGCCAAGCAGAGAGACTTACCTACTGACGTTTGGGTGTGTTAGGTAGAAAAAGAGAAGAGATTGGATTTATACCCCACCCTTCACTACCTGAAGGAATCTCAGAGCAGCTTACAATACCTTTCTCTTCCCCTCCCCACAACAGACACCCTGTGAGCAGTGTTCCCTCTAAGCTGAGTTAGTGTGAGCTAGTACACAGTTTTTTAGCCTCCAGCTCACACATTTTTGTCTTAGCTCAGGAAGGATGGCTCCAGAGCAAACTAATTGATGCAGTAGCCAAATCACTCACTCACAACTTTAATGCCAGTAGCTCACAAAGTGGAATTTTTGCTTATAAGACTCCACAGCTTAGAGGGAACATTGCCTGTGAGGTAGGTGGGGCTGAGAGAGCTCTCTTGAGAACTGCTTGTGAGAGAACAGCTCTCAGAGAACTTATGACTGATCCAAGGTAACACCAGCAACTGCAAGTGGAGGAGTGGGGAAACAAACCCAGTTCTCCCAGATTAGTGTCCGTGCTCCTAACCACTACACCAAACTGGTGGACTCTGAGCCACCTTGCCTCTCCCCTCATGCTGAGCAGAGGACCATGAGCCGATGAGTTTTTCCTATCTAGAAGATCTTCATATCTCCACATTTGATATTTGGTAAATAAGGTGGGATTTGTGAAGGCTTCAAGTGGTGAGACCCATTTAGGTATTTTTATACAGAACAGATTTTTAGGTTCTTCCCATACCTTCAACAGTGCTGCTCTTAAAATATGTTGTTTAAAATATGTATATGTATTACTTTTTTCATACCATACAAAAGCATGCCAACCTAATTTCAGGTCATGACCTTCTAGATTTAGAAGTCTTGGGTTTTCCAGAGTAATCCATTCTTTCATCCATGTCAAAGCTGCTGATTTATAATATATATACCAGTCTGATAATGCAAATCCTCCTCTCTCTTTTGTATCCTGTAATACTTTCAACTTTATTCTGGGTCTTTTACCTTGCCAGATAAAATGCCGTATCAGTTTATCTAATTCTTTGAAGTACTGTTGGTTTTTTTAAAATTGGAATTGTTTGAAATAAAAAAAGAAGTCTAGGTAGGTCATTCATCTTTACAATAGCTATTCTTCCCATATAGTTGTCTTTTAATAGTGAGCTACACTTATTAGTTAGAGTTATCCCTAGGTTATTAATTTTCTTGTGAACTTCAATACCAGTTTTTTGTCAATACTTTTGTTTTCTTAAAATTAATTTTCAGACCAGCTAGCTGTCCATATTCTGTTAGAGCATTCAAAAGTTGGATGATAGATGTTTGTGGTTCTTCTAAAATGAATACAAGATCATCTGCAAATGCTTGTAGTCTATAGTCTTCCTTAATTTTAAGTCCTTTTATCTGTATGTTTTTTTTAACTATATCATTCAATATCTCCAGAGCAAAAATAAATAGTAGTGGGGACAGTGGACACCCTTGTCTTGTTCCTTTTTGTATTTCAATATTCTGTGAAATGTCCCCATTTACCATAACCTTTATGTATTGTTTAGTGTAAATTGCTCTAACCATTGCAAGAAAATTTCCTCAACATTGCCAGGTTGATAGTTGTTCTAACATAAAGGACCAGCTTAGGTTGTCAAAGGCTTTCTCTGTGTCTAGAAAAACCAATGCCATTTGTTTTTCTGGGTGTGCTTCATAATATTCAAGTACATTCAAAATAGTTCTTACATTATTCCTAATTTGTCTTTTAGGTAAAAATCCTGCTTGGTTTTAGTGAATTATTTGTAAAAGAACTTTCCTCAGTATGGTACCCAAAATAGATGCATATATTTTATAATCCACATTCAACAATGAGATTGGTCTATAATTTCTAATTTCTTTCCATCTGTGTCTGGATTATGAATTGCCCCCACCACTCCTGCCTGGACCCGGCCAGGGTGGACGAGTTGGCCTTCCTCAAGGTCAACCTTCCCCTGATGGGCTACACCTCTCTGGACCTCACAGGATTAAGGTCCAGGCCTCCTGATGTCCTCCCATTGTTCCTCTTCACTGGGTAATCCAGCATGCAGTATGTGGGTTATGCCCTTTGTGCTTGGGTGAGAGGATGGTCACCTCTGTGGGCAGGGATGGGCTCCCTCACCCAACACCTACCTCATGAAACAACATCTACCTCATAACAGAAGTCTCAGAACAACATCCACCTCAGCAAATATATACCTCAACAAACATCTGCCTGTACAAGCAAGCCCCTGTTTTACTACCCCTTTCCATTACATTTGTACAATTCACAATAGGCGATCTCTTATCTGTACAATGTGTTCTGCTAATGGTGAATAACCAGAAATTTCACATAAGGGTAGGCTGTGACCAGAGGGTCTATATGTTTGGGCCTGAAGGGGCCTGGGAGCGTTGTGGGTTCCAGTGCTTGCCAGGGGTGCCCGCCAAGCTGCCATGGGGTTACTTTGGGGATCTCCTGTTGGAAGTTTTGTCATGTCTGCCTTTCTGTTGTTCTGCCTGGCCCAGCCAGCTTGACAGGTGTTTCCTTTTTGCAGCAGAGTAGAAGAATTTGCCACAGAGTTTCAGCCCTGTAGGGGGCTGTGAGAATTGTGGGTGTGCTTCTACTGCTTGTCTGATGGGGCTGGGGTGCCCGCCAGGCTGTCATGGGGTTACTTTGGAGAGCCCCTGTCAGAAGTCTTGTCATGTCTGCCTTTCTGTCAATCCAAATATGCCTTTGGAGACTTGGGGGGGCCCTGTGAGCATAAGGGGGATGCTTGCCTTGCTTCCAGTGTCTGGCTGGGGAGGGGGCTGCCCAAGTGAAGTTTCCCTGTGAGTTTGGTGTCACTGGCTTCTCCCTGAACTGTTCCATAGACTGCAGCTGTCTTTTTGAGAGAGAGCACTGGTGTGTCCTTATTTGGGGATCCATAACTGGGACCCCTGAAAAGTAATCTGCTCTTAACTTGGAGAGATTGTAGAATATCAGGTGGCAGGGTGAGGTTCCCATGCATTTGGTATGTGTAGCTTGCAGAGGTTCCATTCTATGCACTTTTGAACCTGAGCCTGACAGTTCACCAAAAGCACTTTCCTGACTCGACCTTAGTCCTGTTGGGTTTGCACTGCCACAGTGGCACTGGTACTGTTGGCTACATTGCACTGGTTCTGATGGGCTTCCAAAAATGCCCCCCACCTTCAGTTTCTGCTGCAGATATTCTCTGGGATATTGATTCGGTTCTGTGAGGCTTCAATTGCTCTTAGGTTTTTGCTGGTTTTTCCCTCCATTGGAAAAATGGAGGATGGAGGCACCTTCTTGGGGGAAAGCATAACTCAGACCCCATACATCCAATCTGCACATAACTTGAAGGGCATATAGAGGAAAGTCAGCCAGAGGTCTACTGTGAGCTTGGTGCCTCCATCTTGCACAGGATCTGTTCTTTACACTCCTGAACCTCCCATACCTGTCATTTCCCCAGAAAGCACTTTCCTGGGGCACTTTCTTTGGAGGGCTGTAACTCAGACCCCCATAAATCCAATCCTCACCAAACCTGCAGGGCAGGTAGAAGAGAGTCAGCTGGAGATCCCGTGAAACTTTGGTGTCTCTAGATTGCATGGGAGCTGTTCTACCACTTCATGGAACCTCATGAACCAAACTGGTATGTTTAGCACCAAAACATTCATGACAGTCTGTGATTCATGGCGTGCCTGGTTCATGACCTGAACCAAACCACATTTCCCTAGTTTGGACCCATTCTGGAATGTCCTTGTAAACGCAGTGACTTTTTATATATTTTTATCTGGATGATATATCTGAACAGTCACTAGAACAAGAAAGTATATTGATACTTCCATGATGAGTGGAAGTATGCAGGAGAACTCATTTTAGGGGGGTTCTGCCATGAAAGCATGGATTTCTAACTTGCAAACTCTATTTGCCCCTATAACTCAAAATAAAGACAACAGACACAATAGATGGTTTATTAAAATTTCTGAACTGTTCCTAATAAACCCACACCATTAATGTAGAATCCCTAAGAGGCTGCCTAAAGAGGTTTGCAACCAACCCTGACAGTGTGGCCAACAGCCGCACCTTGCTTACCTTTCTTCCCCTTGACCACACCAAAATTGTGTAGAGAGATGCCAAAGAAATGCCAAGAAGGGCTGGTTTGGGTGCCCCCCAATTCTCCCCACATCTAATCCTGCTGGCTTCGGCAAGTCCTAACCAATCCCTGAAAGACCAGGCCTCTTTAATGTACCCTTACCTGTAACAGCCTGAAGAGCTGGTGGAAAAGAAATCTATTATGGCAAATTTAAAAAAAAATCCTACTTGGACCGAAAGCAACTAGCTAACCTCACAATGCTGCCCAGGGTGCAAGGGGAGTGAGCCCTGTGCCAAACACATGGCACAATCAGTGTGATGGCTGCAGAAGTAGCCTTCCCAAGTGCCCTACCAACCGGGCGAGGCAATTAGCAACTATTATCTCCTCACCCTACATGTCTGTCTTTAAATCTTCCAAAGGTATGCTGACAAAGTCACTCCCTGCCCCTAATTAGGGCAGGAATCATGCTTTCATGTGCATCTCCCTCCACTAGCACATTCACTTTTTCCTTTGGTTATCTTTGAAATGACAACTTGAGGAATTGCTTGTCAAATATCACTAAAAATTGAAGAGGCCCTTTCCTTAGAAAGAAGCTATTACTGGGCTGCCAGCCGGTGAAACTTCAAAGGAAGAGAGGAATATCGACCACAGTCAGAACAGCAGCTAAGGACAGGGTCCCCTTTCAGTTCAAAATAAACACAAAGAATGGGGGGGAATGTAAGTTGAATTGTGCTTTGTACAAGACAGAAGAGGATATTTAGTTACCCATTTTGGAGTCTGACTCAGGAACAATTCTGGGTTTGCCAATAGTAACAAGCATAAACGTAGCGTCAATATTGTAAAGTGAATGCTGACATGTTTACAGCATACCACCAGACTGTATTTGAAGGGCTTGGGTTCTTTCCAGGAAAACAAACCATAAAAATGTACTCAAGTGTTATATTAGTGGAGCTAAAATTGAGGAAGGGAACAGCACCATTACAAGGCACACTGAAAAAGATGCTAAAGTACACAGAGGATTTTGAGAGATAGCAAACGTGCCAGAAACGATAGGTTGAGTAAACTCAGTGTTAAGTGCAGGAGGAGAGAAATAAATATATTTGTAGAACCTAGAGCAGTGATAGCGAACCTTTTAGAGACCGAGTGCCCAAACTGTGACCCAAAACCCACTTATTTATTGCAAAGTGCCAACACGGCAATTTAATCTGAATACTGAGGTTTTACTTTAGAAAAACAACTCATACATTAACTTAAGATGATCCAAACAAAGTAAGGAAAGCAATCCCAAATGCTTTCATTTACTTAAAATTATTTGGCAGAGAAGTCGACACTTTAATGATGGTCTGGGCCTGGCTGGTGCGATGGCACGTGTGCCCACAGAGAGGGCTCTGAGTGCCACCTCTGGCAACCGTGCCATAAGTTCGCCACCACTGACCTAGAGGCATGACAATCACTATCAGGGAATATGGTGGACAACAAATTCCTTTGACCACTTCATTCTTATCTAAGCTTTACCCAACTTGCCCTCCACATCCCAGTCAGGCCTCTGTTACCCTAAACCGAGCACCGAACTCACTTTATTCCAGCAGTTTGCACACTGAAGTCCAAGCAAAGTCCCTGAAGGTTGGTCGATGAAATGACAAAGTAGCAGGCCTTTCTCTCATCTCCAGCGAATTTGGCAGAGAAGTCATCTCCAGCAAAGCAGCTGATGGTTTCCCCAAAGAATATCATCAACTGAGGAGGAAAAAGTTTCTTTCACCCACATACTGCAGGCACTTAGCTATCCATTCATAGTCTTTGCCCATATCATCTTCAATTAATTACCAAAGCTGTAAACATTTTTGGACAAATCCACCCTGCAAGGCTCCATTTTCTGGTCTCCAGCCCTTGGCATAAATTACCAGTGGCCTAGTATTGACCTTTGGGCTCAGGACTCTTGTACTTTCTCTTTCATACTGGTTGCCATGTGAGCATATGCAAAAAGAGGTAAGCTTAAGGTCAAGGGTGAAAAAGTAGACATGATGGTGTCCTGATTGCCAGAACCTCTGTACATATCCAGGGCTATTTTTGGGCAGGATCGCACAGGAACGGAGTTCCGGCGGGCTCCTGAGTTGGCCACGCCCAGCAGGGACTCATTAGCATAATAGGCCACACCCAACAGCAGAAACTCATTAGGATTGGTTACATTATGGGTGTGTGGCCTAACATGCAAAGGAGTTCCTGCTACAAAAAAAGCCCTGGGTTTTGACAACAAACAAGGTAAACAGAATAAGAAGCAAAAGGTGGGTGTGGCTGGATGAGCACACTTCTGGTGACACAGGGGTGTGGCCAATTATGCTAATGAGTTCCTGCTGGGCTTTTTCTACAAAAAAAGCCCTGTACATATCTATGCAACTTTGACCCATTTACATAAATTGTTCCAGAGGCAGGATTTGGGGAACCATGGTTCAATGGCAGTGCATATGAACTGCATGCAGAAGATCCCAAATTCAGTCCCTGGAATGTACATTTGCGCACAAAAAATTCTGAGATGACAGGACTGGAGATAACCCCTGCCTGTGGCCCTGGAGAGCAGCTCTTAGAGTGGTACTGGGCTTGAAGGACCAATGCTCAGTATAAAACAGTTGCAGGTGTTCATATGAATCTTGTGGTACCAAATGTAGGGATGCTTCAGTGTATAATTTCAACTCTATCAATATGCAGTCTATCAATCTATATGCAAACCTATCAATACATTAAAGGCAATTGGTTATCTGTCCATGTTTAAAATCTGAGAGCATCCAACCCACTTTTAAGAAGATGATGGCTTGTCTTGGTTATATGTCCAAGTAGTCCAGCAAAGCCTTGTCTCTATGGAAGCACACAATATACACAGGCAAACAATAGTTGGCTGTACATCTGTAGAAAGGGTTGAGTGGAGAAACAGATTATAATTTGCTGGGGGCTATTTAAAAAAAACCCTCTGATAAGCAGAACTCTACTAAGAATTCAGAAGAGGAAGTTTATTATTAGAAATCCCAAAATACCAACTGGAAGTTGGACACAAGCCACTGTAGGATTTAAAAATTAGCAGATTGCTTTTAACGAAAAGATGTGGGGCACGGATGGGACTGGTGCCGCAGTATGACCCATAGTGGCATATTTTTGCTTCTGACCCATTAACTTTCACACATCTTGCACGTAAGGGGGAAGGGGAGTTCTATTTCTGGGGAACAAACTACCTGCCTTCTAAATTTGACTCTAGGTTGAGAACACTGGGAAAAGGAAGAATGGCTACATAAACTTTAAAACAAGCTTTTTGTTAGAGTAAAAAAATTCCCAGTATATAAATCTTCCCAATAAAATATTTAATATGTTTATTTTAACTGATTTTCATTGTACTTAAAATTTGTTAGGCATGTTTAAAATATATATTCCTGATTAAATACAATTCTTCTGAGTTGCACCATTGACAGCACAAGAAACTCAATAGCTATTTCGAGTATATGGGAAACTCTGGCAACCAATTAGGTTCGGATGACTAAATTAGGTTCGGATGACTTTGACTATTTTGCTTAATGTACCAAATAGTCATCAGGTGATACTTTTGAGTCTCTACCTGTCGTGCCTGGATTAGAAACAATATCCTGAATGTGAAAGCCATTGTATTCCATTTCCCCTTGCCTGCCTGATTGTTTGGCATTAATAGCAAGAACCAATTTAACGCTTTGAGTTTATTTAGGCACTTTCCTTTGCAGTTGTCTCCTACATTTCTTGTGAGCCCTTGAAGGCTCTGAAGTGTTTGCTGAAGGAAGGACATTAGAACAGTCAGGTGCCTGCTCCCTTGAGATCAAGTGTTCTGGAGACGGACCCAACTTTTTGTGGCAGAGGGACAGTGGTATATTGTATTTTGATTTGATAACCAGTGAGACATAGCAATCACCTGCACAAATACAAAGAGAACACGCTTTTGTATGCATTACATTCACTATGCTATTCTCCATGCCTGAGTTGTTGTCATTAGTGTGGCATAATGGCTGCAGTCATCTCATCCACAGTTCCCACGTGCTCAGGAGACATTCCTGTCTGTCAGTGGCTGGTGCAGAGACTCTTGACAGGGATGGCCTCAGTTTGCATGGAAAACTGCTCTGGATGTTACAGCCTGGATGCAGAGTCCACAGGAAGGCTGCATTGGGCCTCACCCACATAATGAGTTGGATCCCGCCATGTGACAGCAGAGGAGTTTCATTTAATGTAGTTCAGTTTGCGCAAGACATAGCTACTATACGATCAAGCACTGATTTTTCATTTTTCATCAGTGCTGCTGTGTAAAAGAATCTAAAGATAAAAGGCAATTTGATTCAGTCATTATAGTCCAGTCAGGAGATGCAATACTATTTGATCAAAGAAGAGCATTATCAGAAGGGAAGGTTGCTGAAACAGATAGTCCTGTATCTTAATCAAGAGGAAACATAAGACAGGATATGGTCTAGTTAATTTAGTGCAAGGAATACTTGCAATGACTTCCTTGTGTTTCTGGTTGCCAGCAGGGAGATGATCACTCAGAGAGTTGTTTGGATTAAGTCAAATTAATTCAGATGTGTCTGTTGATTACTTTTTTCATGCATAACAAGATTTTCTTGCCAGAACCACTACCCATCCAACACCCATCTATTGCTGCACAGCCTTTGATTTTTAGAAGTAAAGGCCCATTGTAAAATGGGGGACGAGGAATCATTCATATGTTTAGTTAAGACCAGGGCTATTTTTGGGCAGGAACGCACAGGAACGGAGTTCTGGCTGGCTCCCGAGTTGGCCACACCCAGCAGGAACTCATTAGCATAATAGGCCACACCCAACAGCAGAAACTCATTAGGATTGGCTACATTAGGGGTGTGTGGCCTAACATGCAAAGGAGTTCCTGCTATAAAAAAGCCCTCCGTTTTAACAACAAACAAGGTAAACAGAATAAGAAGCAAAAGGTGAGTGTGTCTGGATGACCACACTTCTGCGAACATGGGGGTGTGTGGCCTAATATGCTAATGAGCTGTGCTGTCAGGGGTGTGTCCTAATAAGCAAATTAATTTCTACTGTTGGGTGTGGCCTATTATGCTAATGAGTTCCTGGTGGGCTTTTTCTACAAAAAAAGCCCTGGTTAAGACTTACTACTTAGTGACTCTGTGTGCCTCCAGTGTCTGCCCAGTGTCTGCCCATGACCTTTCAAGTAGCACTTGCATTCATTTTTTAATAAATACCACTGACTGTGCAGTTACAAAAAAGAAATGCAATCCAGGGATCATTTCGTAGAAAAAGAGGTGCAGGAGCTCATTAGCATAACTGATTAGCATAACTTGTTTGCATATAGCACACCCACTGAAATCACCGGAAGTGTGTCAGAAGGCAACACCCACCACTCAGGTTCCACTGGACTGTTTTGGATTGCTAGCTATTGGGGGGGGGATGTGCAGATCTGTCCTCGCAGAGGAGGGAGAGCTTGTACCTGAATAAAACTTGGTCTTAAGGGTGCCACTGGACTGTTTTGGACCAGGGGGCTGGGGGGGGGTCTCTGCAACTTACCTGGCTGCTTCTTGCTCTGACTGAGGGCTGCTTAGGAGCAGGGGGTGCGGCTTGTTGCATGTGCCCGTCTCCTGGCCTCTTTACTGCCGGAGCAGTACCCCTGATGCAATCTATCTGGTGTCAGTTGTTTAAAAGCTACATTCAAAAGCACATAATTTTGTTCTTGAAGTGAGCAGAAGTGACTGGCAGCTGCAATGACCAAGTGGCTACTGTACAAACACCAAACTACTCAGTCTGCATTTCCCATTGCTCCATTTCAATTTAAAAAGGAATCAGTGGGAGAGTCAATCTTCCATGTAACACGTTGCTTAGCCACAAAATCATAGTACATCAGTGGCTGTAGAAACCAAGCATCCATAACCTCTCTCTTCCATACAGCCGTTGAAGGCCAATGGTTTCCAGTTTGGGTCAGAAACGACTCAGGGACACTGGCATGTAGTTCAGAAAACAAATGAGTTTAGCAACCTGATATTCAACATTTCCCTCTTAAAAACTTACATTTCAGGGTCCAATTAAACACTTTTTAACTTCCCATTGATTTCAACATGAAAGTTTAAGCATATGCTTCACGTTGGCTGGATCATATATTGTATTCACCACAAAAGGACTAGAGCTCATATTTCTACAAATCAGGCTCAATATGCAAATTGGAATATGCAAATTATTATGTTAGGATATATTTCCAACGTGCTAAAAAGGGTCCTAACCATGCATTTAGAGTGTCCTTTCTCTCTGTATTCCAAAGAAGGCAGAATTTCTCTAACCCTGTTGAAAGCTGTATACTCATTATATTCTCAATTTCCTCCTTCAAGTGCCGAGAGCAAAGAATTTCAGAACAATAGCCAGAGCTTTATTTGAGACAGGAGAGGAAACTTCCTGCATCAGTTGTGATGGTTATTTAGTTCTAATATGTACTTTCCCATCCAAACTGATAAACAATCTGCCACCTGCTACTTATATCTTTTATTTATTTATTTTTCATGGGCAAAAATCACAAGTGAAGAATAGAAGTGCTGAAATTTCTATGAAGTAATTAGGGTTTTGAGTGTTTTTTTTTGGGGGGGGGGACAGCTAACTCTTGTGTCTTTTAAAAATCTTCCTGTCTTAAAAGGTTAACATTGGCCCCGATCATACGGGAGGATTTGACAAGCAAAACAGACGGGTAGAGGGCACATCAAATGGGCGCAATCATACGGCAACATCTGGGAAGCGTAGCGCTCCCGGCACCAAGTCGTACCATCGGCCCAAAGAAGCGCATTTTAAAAGAACCAGCAGAAGGGTACTATCAACCGGAAAATGCAGGTCGCAGGCGAGCGTTGGATCGCGCACACATGCATCCCGTTGTACCGGAAGTGTTTTTTCTAAGCTCCCACAGTAAGCGAAGAAGCATATGATTGAGCATGCGCAAGATTGCAAAAGCGAAACCCAGCTTCGCAGAGCGCCACAAAACTAAGCGCGGACCTAGCACCTGAACAAAACAGTCAGTAGGCATTGAAACAGCCAGCAGTACGTCCCCCCCACCCGTGGGTGCCACTGCCGAGGAACGATGCCAAAGGCTCGTGGGAAGTCATATAAGCGGCCACAGATATTGGACCTGCTGGCCATGTGGGGAGACAAGAAGATACAGGCCTCCTTGTCGGGGTCGCACAGGAACATTGAAATATATGATGAGGTGGCGGCAGGCATGGCTGCCCGGGGACATAAGAAGACCGCCATCGAGTGTCGCGCAAAAGCAAAGTCCATGCGACTGAAATACAAAAAGACCGTGGCCCTGAATGAGAAGTCTGGAAACAGCCCAGTAACTTGCTCCTATTATGAGGAGCTCCATAGTATCCTGCACAAAGATGAAAATATACATCCAGAAGCAGAAATCGTACAGAGCCTTGAGAGGCATCCTGCCCGAAGAGCCTCCCAGGGTCCCTGCACCTCCTCGGAAGAGGCATCCCTGTTGCTCTTCTCCGAGGATTCCTAGGACACATCTGAGCCACGGCCATCCACCAGCAGCCAGGCAGGTAGGTCAGGGCACCAACACGGCACACTGCCCAGGGCAGCGGGCATAAAGGAAAGCCTTGCGTGAATAACGGGAATGGATTGTCCATTAGGCTATCCAGACCCAATAACGGTCATCTGGAAATGGAGCGGGAGTCATTTTACAGTGGACTGACTGGGCCAGGGAGTGGTAGGACTGTTCTGGAACTGCAATGGGGGATGTGGTGCCCACCTTATGGAACTGTCCCTATGTGACTGAAGGTATGCTGAGCACATCTATTCCTGGCTGGCACCACCTCCTGCAGCGGACTTTCATGTCTGATGTCAGCACACCATGTCCGTAGTGCAGGGGTGACACTTGCTCACAAAGGTTGGATACCCCTGAGCTACACTACTGGTTAGGATATCCCACAGAGACTATGCAGGGGGTTCCCTGGGTCAGTGGTCAACAGACTAGGCAATACTATGCGAGGAACTCAGCCAGAGTGTGACACGGAAGGGGACCATGGAGGTGAGGAAGGCAGCTGACCTGGACACTGGAACCGGTAGAGGGACACAGGCATAGGTCATGGAGGGGAGGCGCACATCAACCCCATGGATTCATATGGCCACTACGGAACTGAGCTGGACCTGTGGCTCATCCCAGGACATCTGCAGCTGCCGGTGGAGGGGTGGGGAATCGAACACTGTGCTCCCGACTGTGTGGCAGCCGAGTGACCACTACGGGATACGAGCATGGCAAGGTATCGCAGCAGCAGACTGCCTTTGGTGTTGATGTGTGACTCCTGCCCCACATTGGGAGGACGGATCCCGCCATGGTGTCTTGGTGCATGGGGTCTGGCAAACCATCCAGGTACCTTAGTGATGTCACACGTCACACCTCTGCACATGCGGTTCTGTTTAATACAAGTCGTCAGCTACAACAGCACACACATATTCTGGGGTATGGACAGGGGATACAGAGTGTTGCCTCTCACACGCTTAACGGTGTTCCTCCTATGGGTTCATGCCCATAGGTTGCGTCTGCGACTACGGCCTACAATGCACATTACTCCAGCAGCTAGGAGTGCATGGTAGCCATCCACACACATCATGGCCATCGCACTGATTGTACCAGATCCTAGTACGTGGGAGCTGAACCTACTGAATCCCAGCCCGTCTACACAGGCATGTGGTGAGGGCCTCCCATACCACGATGCCTGCGTTTTCCTGCGCGATGTACTGTAACCCCTCTGGGTCCTCCTCTGGGAAGTCCCTGCATGCCCCCTTCGGCAGCACTTCTGGAATGGCATGTCCGCAGTCCTCACACACATTATGCAGGATGACACAGGCAGTTACCACGTCATTGACATTCCGAAGGTCTAGTGGGAGCCTGAGTAGCAGACACTGCCACTGTGCCTTCAAATGGCCAAAGGCAAGCTCCACGACATTGCGGACCTGGCCGTGCACCTTATTGAAGTGTGCCTGTCATGGATTCAGGTGACCTTTGTAGGGTGGGTACGCAGCATCAGTGAGTATGAGTGGTGGCAATTGGACACCCTCAATCATGCGGGTTATGTTACCGGGAACGAACTGTCCCGCATCCATGGCATCCATGATGTTGGAGCACAGTAGAACATAGGCGTCATGGTTCCTACCGCTTAGGCCCACGATGATATCCACAAAACGGCCCTCGTGACCCACAGTGCCCTGCAGGAGTATCGAGGCATAGTGTTTGCAGTTCTGGACAGGGACTTTTACATGGATGTGGCACCCATCCATCACAGCCACACACTGTGAGTCAGGACTGGATGGTTAGTGATCCATCAGCTGCTCACGGGCCACTGTAAGCCACAGATGGGTGTGACTGTCTGTGGCCCATTCAGATACCATCCCAGTAGCCTCCCACACCACCAATGCCCCCTCTATGCTGTGGAGTGTTGTGAGTGAACATTCTACTTTGGGAGTCACTGGCATTAGAGTTGTGAGTGAGAGCTTTGGCTACTGCATGAGAGGCTAAACACGTGTGAGCCACCGCACACTACCTCAGCTTAGAGGACTCACTGCACACCACCCACCCCTCCACATGCAGTCCCCGCATGCTTGACAGGCCACGTTTCAGACCATACTGTCCTGCCCTCACCCTGTCCAGGTTTCAGAGGTAGACAACGCTCCGGAGGAGCTGTTCTTTCATAGCACGTGTGACTTCCACGACGATGCCAGATACTGTGGAGCTTCCTAGACCAAACTGCTGGCCTACGGTTCTGTAGGACATGGTGTTGGTCATCCACCAGACAGCAACAGCAACACACTGCTCCACGGACACAGGGACATGCATCTCTGTCTGCTCCCAGTGGAGTCTATCCCTGAGGGCATCCACCAGCCAGGTGAAGGTTGACCTGTGAAAACAGTGCCGTATAACTTCCTCAGTCTCTGCCGCTGGTGGTATTGTGGCCCATTTGTCCAGTCCTCCTGACCCTAGATGGATGTCACCTGTGGTACCCGGCCCCGCTGCCCACTGAGCTGCCAGTATGTGACCATTCTCACTGGGGCCAGGGCAGGGTGTGATGTCTCTACCTGGGCCAGGGCCTGGACATGTGGGGGTGGGGGTGCACATGTGCCACCACCTCAGCACTGTGCCTGGGAACAGGGTTGGGTGTTCTGACATGGGTGAGCTGTCCATACCCCTTGGTGGCCACTCGGTTTCCTCATGCCCATGCCTCGTATTCCCCCTGCCGTCTGCGATAAGAACATATGAACATGAGTGACCCCAATGTTGGATTGGTCCAAAGGCATTGTGCCCCACTCTGCGATCCACAGCATTGTGCCCCAATCCCTAGGACCTGCCCATACCAAGTGGTCCATGGGCCACTGGCTGTGAGTGGCATACACTCTATCCACAGTACCTGGACATCCTGAAGTGCTGAAGCCACTGCTCATCGCCCCAGATGTGTGTGATGAACTGGGTCCACCAGTCCCTGGATCTTGGGTACACCCACCAGCGGCGCCCTGGCAGCTGCTCTGCCAGGCTAATGAGCTGAAGGGTGTCTGCTGTCCTACGGGACTGGCGCCACCTTGCCCATGCTCGCCGTCTGGCTGCATATCTTGCAGCCGCAGTGCACCTCCGTCTCCTCCTGGCAGCTGTCACCTCCTCCCACTGCTGCAATGCTTCCTGGTTCCTGCGCCTGTGTGCTGCCACTGCCGCACATGCTGTTAGAACGGTTGTTACCAGGAGATCGTCCTCGTCCTCCATTAGCAACCGTATGGTGAGTTCCCGAGGCCCCGTCCTGTCACTGTCTGTCTCCACGGAGCCCTACGTGTGGATGTCGCATCTGTGTCCAGATGAGGTGTTCCTGCATAGAATCTCAGTCTTGTGCATGCTCGCAGTTCCAAGGTTTCACTTTCCTCATCATACGCATGCTCGCAGTTCCAAGATTTCGCTTTCCTTGTCATGCGCACACAACTTCCGGTACGAAAAAAACCACCCGGTGCATCTGGCTACGTCTGATCGCACCATGCTGTTTCTTCCTGGTCTTTGATGCGCACCAACATCGCTGTGTGATTGCCAGCTATCGGTGTCGGCGCAGCATCTCGGGAGCCATCTGATCGCGATTCCACGGTTATTTTTGCTGCAACTCTAATTTGCCACCCTTCAACGGCAGATCATCCGGCTCGTGTGGCAGTGACCAGTGTCACACTGTAGCCCAGGAGAGAGAGATTGTTTCAATATTAATAAGCTTGGAGAAGTGCTACCAACTCAAGCTCAGTTTTGACACTGTGCAACCCGAGTAATAAAATCAAATCGAATTTTAAAAAATAATTTACCCCCTGGAGTCATTTAAAGTGGATTTCTGTAATGGCAACATAACATGCATTTTTCTTATTGGGTGAGTAAATCAAATAAGGGTAAAAGCAGCCGTAGAGATGGCTGGGCTGGTCCTCTCCAGTAAAAGAGGTGGTTTTCCCCATTTCCTCCATCAGCTCTTATATCCCAGAGCAGGAGTCCCCAACATGGTGCCTTCGGGCAACATGGCACTTGCTGACACCTTTTGGGTACCTGCCAAGGGTTTTTAGAAAATGGCTGGAGCCTAGTGGGGCACCGATTTGCCAGTTGAGACTTGACTGGTTGTGTAGATTTTTTAAAAAACATTGCTTTAACAGCAGCTGCCACCACAGCACAAAACTCCTCACTTTGTGCCTGAAGATATGCTGTGGCAGCCATTTTGTGGTTGGCTGTGCCTCCTGCAGCAGCCATTTTGTGGCCACACTCACCATGTTGTTCTAGAATTCTCAAGGTCCCTGCCAGCTCAAAAAGGTACAGGATCCTTGTTCCAGAGAGTTTTTACAACACACTACAAGTGTAAAGTCAAAGTCCTGAAGTTTGTTAGATCAAGGTATCCACTACTGCTGTTACTCTCGATTAAAAGTTAAAGAAACTTGCATTATCCATCAAACTGTCCATTCACTCTGGAATGATTCCTATTGTTATGAGTCCCACATAGATACATGACACTATAATGTGATATCTATAACATACAGTGGCTTCAGAGTACAGAGCACCTTATACTTTGCAGAACTTGATAAGCAACAATGGGGAAAATGAGGGAAATGCCTGCCACAGAAAACCTTACAATCCCTATTTGGCAATGGGGGAGAGAACATGTGCAGGGGTAAAGTTATTAAGAAAAGGTTTGGAAGAAAGATCAAGCAGGCAACGGGAAAGTTCTTCTTATGAAAGGGTACCAGAATGTACACAGGCTCTCTTGGAATTTAGCAATGGTTGCGTTTATTTCACACTAGAAATTAGCAGTGGTTCTGCTCTGGAGAGGAAGGCGATAGATGCATTATTGTAAAGGTGTCTTCTTAGGATGTTCTGTGTCATTGGCAAGAACATAGGAAAACACTGAGGTCAGTGGCCTGACTTTAGAGATGCTGTTTAAAAATCTGGATGCAGTGTTGAATGTGTCAAAGTGTCCTGGAGCGGCAGCCATGGTCCCGGTTGCAGTGCAATGCGTGTGGCACTGGAGCTTGGTGCGTGGTGCAGTGCAGATGGGCTCTAGCTTGCTCACTCAACAGGATCCCATCCTCGTCATCAGTGTTAAATACTGGGTTTAAGATGCATGGCAGTGAACTGCTCTACTTTATTAAGTGATTTCTGGAACAAGACTAAGACACCAGGGCAACAGCCCTGTTTAAATAGCGTGCGAAAACCACACCCAGACACACCCAACTCCCAATGATAGACTATTTACATAACATTTCTCATTGGTCACTTCCAGAGTCCTGGTGGGCTATTGTTCTAGAGCTCCAAGCTCAGCCAGTCTCTGGCAGATAGTCCTGGAATGTTCCAGTCCTAATACATAACACTACCATAATATTCCTGTACAGATGACTGCCCCCAGTCCTTGTCACATTGAAACTATGGGTAAAACAAAGTTTGAGTCCAGTGGCACAAAAGTTAAAGAAACTTGCATTATCCATCAGTATTGCAAGAAACTGTCCATTGACTCTGGAATGATTCCTTTTGTTATGAGTCCCACATAGATACAGGACACTATAATGTGGTATCACATACATACAGTGGCTTCAGAGTGCAGAGCACCTTATACTTTGCAGAACTTGATAAGCAACGATGGGGGAAACGAGGAAAATGCCTGCCACAGAAAACCTTACAATCCCTATTTGGCAATGGGGAAGAGAACATGTGCAGGGGTAAAGTTATTAAGAAAAGGTTTGGAAGAAAGATCAAGCAGGCAACGGGAAAGTTCTTCTTATGAAAGGGTACCAGAATGTACACAGGCTCTCTTGGAATTTAGCAATGGTTGCGTTTATTTCACACTAGAAATTAGCAGTGGTTCTGCTCTGGAGAGGAAGGCAATAGATGCATTATTGTAAAGGTGTCCTCTTAGGATGTTCTGTGTCATTGGCAAGAACATAGGAAAACACTGAGGTCAGTGGCCTGACTTTAGAGATGCTGTTTAAAAACCTGGATGCAGTGTAGCCATCCTCAAAACTTGCCGACATTTTACATCACACACCCACACATGCTGCTTACCTGGAGGGAGGGACTGCAGGAGGAGGGGACAGATCATACCGGAAAAGCAGCCTTGAAGGCCGAAAGGAAGGGCACAGCTCTCCTGGGGTGATTGCATTCCCATACTTGCAGCTTCCACCACCCGGGCCCCTACCAAGCTACTGCTGCCACCTCCTCCTCCTCAGCCCCACCAGCTGGTTCCACCCCTGACCCACAGCAGCCAATCAGTGGTGGCTGCAGCCAGATTTCACCTGCACTGCTGCTGCCACCGCTGGAGCCACCGCCACTGCCTCACAGCAGCCCCTTGAGCCCACCAGCAACAAGTCATGGGGTCTTGCCAGTAAGTCCGCCCCCTGCTCCTATCTCAGCTGCCAAAGCCAAGTGGCTGTGGCCCTGGGCTTGCACGCCCCTGGCTCAGATTTCACCTGCACAAGCGCAACCTTGAACATGGGGTCCTGCTTGGCGATGAGCTGCCTTTGAATCCACTTGTCCCAAATTCTACTTACCAGCCAGTCACAGAGCGCTTTCTTGAGGTCGTGGAAGTTGCAGTGTCGGGCGGCACACCAGAGGGCTGTAACGTAGGCCGTGATCAACTCACCCATTGCCTGGTTCCTTATGTAAAACATGTGGTGGACCTCAATGACAGAGGGCATCAGCACGAAGTGCTCCTGCAGCTAGTCTATAATCATCTGGTATGGAGTGGCTCATAGATTTGCCGGAGCCAGCAGCAAGCGGTCGATCTCGAATGTTGAGCAGCCACAGACCCGGAAGAAAGTGGCACACTTCTTCTCGGCCTTGGTGATGTCGGAGGACTTGAGGAAGAACTTGAAGTGAGAAATGTAGGAGTCCCAGTCCTCTGCAGTGGCGTCGAATGCATCAAAGTCCTGGAGCGGCAGCCATGGTCCCGGTTGCAGTGCAATGCGTGTGGCACTGGAGCTCGGTGCATGGTGCGGTGCAGATGGGCTCTAGCTCGCTCACTCAACAGGATCCCATCCTTGTCACCAGTGTTAAATACTGGGTTCAAGATGCATGGCAGTGAACAGCTCTACTTTATTAAGTGATTTCTGGAACAAGGCTAAGACACCAGGGCAACAGCCCTGTTTAAATAGCATGCGAACACCACACCCAGGCACACCCAACTCCCAATGATAAGCTATTTACATAACATTTCTCATTGGTCACTTCCAGAGTCCTGGTGGGCTATTGTTCTAGAGCTCCAAGCTCAGCCAGTCTCTGGCAGATAGTCCTGGAATTTTCCAGTCCTAATACATAACACTACCATGATATTCCTGTACAGATGACTGCCCCCAGTCCTTGTCACATTGAAACTATGGGTAAAACAAAGTTTGAGTCCAGTGGCACCTTTAAGATCAACAAAGTTTTATTCAAGGTATGAGCTTTCATGCACATGCACAAGTCCTCAAAAAGCTCATACCTAGAATAAAACTTTGTTTGTCTTAAAGGTGCCACTGAACTCAAACTTTGTTCTACTGCTTCAGACCAACACGACTGCTCACCTGGCTAAAATAAGTTGGACCAGTTGCATTTGAACAACAGTAAAATCGACAGTGCATTGAGAGGTAAGGTGTGGTGAGGGCAAGATTTGGCTCTCCACACCCATATAGTTCAATTTTATTTAAAAAGTGAAACTTCAATTCATTTGAGGGTCCCAGGAAAGGAAAAACACGCACTCTCACACTCATGTGCACACGCAATATTGCCATTTCTCCTTCTACTGTGCAAACTAGATTTTTCATTGCCAACAAAACAAGACCCCCTCCTATCTAGATGGCTGATATTGGGCCAAGGGGATCCCATGGGTGTCAGATAGTATCTCTGAGAACTGGACCCCAACTGATTGTAAGAAAAGAAAACAGTCTGAAAAGTGTTTCCTGATGGAACCAATGGAAATGAAAATCAAACATTACGTACTGAACTAATCCTTTAATTTGAACCATTAAAAAGTAAAAATTTTTGTAGAACCCAATGTGAAAATGAATACACACACACACACCAGCAGACATCTGTAACATGCCATTCATGCATAGTACCAAAGAGTGGTTTATCCACAGCATGACAAAACCAGTTAATTGTGCTTTGCTTTACAGGCAGAGGATCACACTGTAGTCACAAAGCACAACTTGTATGACAACCTATTGTCTTTTTGCTATCTCTGGAATTCCAGCTTTTCCAATTACATTACAGTTGAGCATGCATGATAAGGTTCAGAAAGCAACACAGTGCCATTTTAACTTTCTGTGAGCAATCTGTAAACTGCATTTTATATTTTCACTACCACTACCCCCATGTCCACCCCAGTGTACCTCAGTGGAAATTATCTCCACCAAATGTGCTTTGTCCTGCATATCTTCAAGCAGCAGGGGCTGAGGTTTGTGCATGCGGCACTCATAATTTTCATATGTTTCCAGGATTTCTGCTAGCTTGATCATTTTAGGAATTAATCACACATGATTGAGGAATGAGCTCAGACGTGAAACTGACATCCAGATTGCTCAATTGAAATATTCATGAAATGAAAGGACTACACCTTTATAAATCACAGTGATGCTATTGATTTTTTCCTAACATTTTCAGAATGGACTCATAAATCTGTATGTATCAGACAGAAACAACATAAATGAAGGGACTGATTTGTTTTCTGTTTGCATGGGTTTCCCATTTTGCTTCTGGCTTCTGTATATTCTTACCTGATGGGCTTATAGGTTTTCAGCCTGGAAGATTATTTGAAACTAGTATTTCAATAATAAGAACACTTATCGATTGCTTGGGTATTTCCTTCTCATAAACTTCAAAGATTGTTGATGTTTAAATGCTGTAAAAAGTATTCATTGTTAGGTGATGCTTTGATGGACGCTGCAATAAAAGTATGCTGTGCTTTAGCAAAAACATATGTAAGGCCGCCTCAAGATGTGACAAAATTCCTAAGCTGAAGTCACCTCTGTGGAGAAAATTGAATACCACCTAAGTGCAATCATCACACACAGTGGTATTTAACCTTGCGCACATGTTGCGGCTGGTCTACCACATGTCAGCAATGGAGTGGCAAATTTTGAAGTGCTGAAGCTCTACAGTGTAGTCTCACATTCTGACAGTCCTGCCTATACAACAAGAAATGAAGCATCAGTTTCTTCTAACCAAGAGCTTCTGTTCTTATCATCATTTGAGCTCTGTGCTCCTGTGCAACCTTGTTCCACCACACCTCTGTCAAATATACATGTTGTAGGCCACACAGGCATGGGGGTGTCACAGAGGGCCATCTACATGTAGTTGCACGCACTTTTACAAGTTGTTTAGAATTTGGTCACAATGGCATTCTGAATGCAATTCTAGGTCAGAAAGTAACTTTTAGAGAGTAACCTCTGGTTATAAAATTAAAATGAGTATGAAGCATCTAAGCCCCGTGTAATGACACTACAGCCAAGCTTAGCTGTATGTCCAGAAGTAAGGAGAAGTGATACACCTGCGCTTGTAAAATCTATCAGTTGGTTTGAAATCAGTATTACTTCCAAGTAGTACTTCCATTCAGATTGGGCTCCAATAGACATATTGATAGTGGATAATCTATGAAGGTGCTGGAAGCAGAATTTATCAATAGCCAGATGAGAAAAGGAGTAGTAGTCATAATTGTAATATAGATACATCACGATATATTTTCCAGGTGACAAAGAACTTCCTTCAATCTGCTGGCCAGGCAAAAGCTTTCTGGCCATATTACTGCTGGCCAGATCAGGCAGTACTCTGCCCCCCCCGCCTTCCTGAGGAAGACCTGGCTGGCCTTTCCAAAATGCAGTAAAACAGGTATTCACAAGGGCATTCAAGGCCTTCTCAGAGCGGGGGGGGGGGGTGCAGGGTGCAGTGTAAAATGACAATCCACCAAAGGAATCATCTGAAAGAATCATCTGTTCAGTTGCTGCTCTCGCTCTCTCCGAGGAGGAGACTGGCGCGTCGGCTCGGGGCAGGCGAGCGAGGGGCACACGGGGCCGAAAGGGAGGCGCTCGGCGTGGCTGCAAAGAGAAAGAGAGGCGGCGGCTCCAATTCATTGCAGCGTACAGGCTTGAGAGAATCTCTTTTATTGAAGAGAGGCACACACATGAGATCTGAAGAGGATACATGGGCAGAGCACATGGTGGTAGAAAGTAAAAGTTTGTGAGTCCTTGAGGGCAAAATGCCAACAAGATGGCCGAGAGAGAAAAAATGGGAACAAAACCTGACTTTTAAAAAACCTGGAAACTTTTAGAATATTCTGTCAACCTCCTTTTCCACCAAGAAGAAAGTCTTAAACAAAGAAGACTGTGTTTAAATGCCTATTTTATTTCCTTTTCCGTTGTTTGTCAGTATGTTCTCAACTTTGGGAGGTGGGCTGTATCCAGTCACTAGAATTGCCAAAAGCTCGGAGAAAAATGTTCCATCCCTTTAACACAGGCTTAATGGGATGTTAGCCACCAGGTGATGATGTTTACTTCCAAGCCGTGAAAAGCTTCATCTACCCATTTCCACACACTAAGTCTCTATTAAAGGGCATTTTACTATAAACTACAAACAGAAATGGAGCTGCAGTGGCTCAAGTGGTTAAGACGCTGAACTGCAGGCTGTGGAAGGTCAGTAGTTCAGCAGTTCAAGACCCGAGTTGCCGCATGATGGAGTGAGCTCCCGTCTCTAGTTCCAGCTCCTGCTAACCTAGCAGTTCAAAAGCAAGAAATTGCAAGTAGATAAATAGGTACCACTTCGGTGGGAAGGTCACAGTGTTCCGTGCGCTTTGGTATTTAGTCATGCCAGCCACATGACCACAGAAACGTCTTCGGACAGCGCTGGCTCTTCGGCTTTGAAACGGAGATGAGCACCGCAGCCCTAGAGTCGGACTCGACTGGCTTTCGAGCAAGGGAACCTTTACCTTTTTACAAACAGAAAAAGGAAGGGAATAAAGGAAGGAAGGGAATCTACATTCTAATAGACAAAGTAAAGAAAACCCTCTATAAACACAAGGAGCTGAGAATGAATGAGAGGAATCTCTGTTCTGCTTGGATTCTGAAGATTTGTTTCAGGACACTAGTATTAGCTGCCTTTGTGTTCCTCCCCATGCTAATGTCTAAATAATTACTAAATAATTACTGAAACTGGTGTGGCTTTTTACACTTTCTTGAATTACCTGGAGTTAGCTGCTTTCCAGGGCTATTGATAGCCTGCTTGGATCCCCAGATGAATATTTCCTCTTGGCACCTCCTTGCACCAATGGGGCTGAACCCAGACTAGTCCCCTCCCCCCAATCTTTTTTTTTCAAGCTATCTCGATGAAATGTGTGGTGTAGTGGTTGCAGTGCTGGACAAGAATCTTGGAGACCCAGGTTCAAATCCCCACTCTGCCATGGGAGCTTGCTGGGAAATCTTGAGTCAATCACATGCTCCTAGCTTAACAGGGTTGTTGTGAAGAGAAAATGGAGGCAAGGAGAAGGGGGGTTCCCCTTGTAGGAAAAGGTGGGGTATAAATGAAGTAAATAAATAAATTCATCTTACTCGTGCTCCATGTGACAACTCTGTGTCCATATTAATTGGATTCATCTGCACTGAACGGAATGTATTAATCGCTAATGGGTTGACTTCTACAGGATTCTGCTATGAGAGACTGCATTGCACAACATTTTATCCTTTCCACTCTTGTGTTCCTGTGCTCTGGTTGCCTGCATCCAAAGATGTCCAATCCCAGCTCCCTTGTATTACTTTGCAAGGACTGTAACGTAAGATTTGCAGCCATCAGGGGTCATTTACTGCGGAAGCGCACAGGAGTGGAGCTCCAGCAGTAAGGAGCCCAGGGGGTGGGCACACGCAACAAGCCCAGCTCCCAGCAACCCTCAGTCGGGCCACGAGGAGCAAGAAGCAGCCAGGTAAATTGCAGAGCCCCCCCACCCAGCCTGCCTTCAGGTACAAGCTCTCCCTCCTTTGTGAGGGTAGATCTGTGCGTTCCCCCCCTCCATAGCACCATAATATGTCCACAAGGACCAGCATGTATATGGATAGTTTTGAAACTGTGGCATTTGGTTTTTAGTGAGCTGGATTGTCTGAACCATTTGTCATTAGAACAGATCACAGCTTGGTAATCTGCCAACTTTTGAGAGTGGGGTGAGTGGTAAGGTGCTAAACTTTGCAACATGCTTGTAATTAATAGCTCAGGGGGACACAAGAAGCACATACATAGCGATCACATGAATTGGCTGCTTTTTCTAGTGGAAAAGGTACATCAATTATTTATTGTTAGTGTACAAGTTTTTCCTTAGAAGCTAACAAATCAAACCAGAACTGTCTACATAGTCACACTAACAAATTTAAAGCAACAAAACAGCCATCCCTTTTAAAGTTACATGAAATTCTGGCAAAGGCCACATAATGCTAAAGAGAAACCTATTGCAGTATTAAAGGTGCCTTCAGGGAGCCTGCTATCCAAGTTGAAGGACATCAACGAGTGAATCCAATTTGAAGACATTATATATCTTCTATGTTTCAACAAGCATCTAATCTAGCTTAGTATAACCACAGGACAGAATACTCCTAATGTGGTCTGTCATCAATCAGCATACAGGCATATCTGCAAATGGTTTGAGTGCCTGGCTGTACACAGCATATTATTCATTTACCTTTCTCATTTTGTCTCGAGAATACCATTAGCCCACAGCAGCTAGGGTGTATAAAGGTATCTCTTTAAAGGCAGGTCCTCCATTTGTCTGGTAAAATAGATTATAGAACATTAAATGAAAAAAAATGTGGCCTATCTTCCCAAACTCTAATTTCATAGGGTACAGTTTCCTTCCTGCTAACACCTCAGCCAACCTGAGTTCCATCCCCATTTTGGAATGCCCTCATCACAAAAGGAGCATCATATATACTGCATTATTGTACCATATAATACTCTTCCACTGCCAAATCAGGATCTTTTGTCTTTTGATGCTGACCATGTTACTCAAGTGACCACAGTGCAACTGCCTGGAAAGTGCAGCCAGGGAAGATTTCCCCTGCTGTGATTGACATTCAATCCCTTTCTACTCTGTGGACACACTCCAATAATTGTCAGTTTAATTTGTTGACCTCACCTCAAGTAGTAAGAAGAGAATGTTCACCTCAATTGTCCCTGAGGAAAAAAACTTTTCCTCCTTGTCTACCCTGAAAATCCATGGGCATGGAGGGCAATTCTTAAAGAAGTGCCAAGGGTTTGAACTTCCAAGATCCAGCAATTCAGGGGTCCTTGGGAAATCACCCACGCATTAAGGCTCCCCAGAATCTATCTACCAAGCATGAAGAAAAGGGGGGAAATGCTTTATCTGGGTACCCCCATAAGGGGTCTTGGGGATTGGGCCATTCAGCAACATGCACAGCTTGGGGGCTGTTGCCCGGCTCTGACCCATGGATGGTAAGGGAACTATACAGTGGATTGTGCCTATGTATGACCCCTGGACTTCCCATCCCACGCAGTTCCCCTCAGCAAGTGGGCTGGAGTTATGGTTGATATCATTGATTGACAGGCGGGTCACTTGATGCTGGATCTATTCCGTATGCTGCATCAAATGCTCCTGTGAGTGTACTCAGTAAAAGCTGTGGCCTACCTTTTCTACAGCAACGGGTCTGCTTGTTTATTCCCCATTCATCCTCACTCCCTCTCTTGATCTTTGGACCCCAAGTGACAGCCCCCAGACTTACCCGGGGCCACTTTTACAGCTGTGGGGCTGGGGGGAGAAGCGAAGGGGAAGGCTCCTTGGCAACAGTCTGGGGGCTGTGGTAATTGGCCCTGGCTGTAGCATGTGTAGCCAACTGGGTGCCAGGGCAACTTGGGAGGGGCAGGGCTTCCAAGAGGACATGGAAATAGGGATGCCAGTCCCCCCAGCTGCAGCAGGGGTCCCCTGGTTTTGGGTGCTCCTCTCTGCCACTAGCCAGCTGGCTGGTGGGGGGAAATTACCCCACCAACAAGGAAGAACATCCCCCAAAATGCAATTTGCCTATGTGACCCGGAAGTGATGTAGGGATGTTCGTGACAGATTTGGCTTTGCGGTTCAGTTTATGCCCATCCCTACGTTTGAGAGAATCACTGGAGGAATGAGGAAAACCACCTCAAAGCAATACCCCGTACACACAGCTATGCCAGATGGCTGAGCAGACCAAATAGTCAAACATTGCCAACAGATCTAATAAAATCAGCAGTGCAAAACTGCCTCAGTCCAATTGAAGCCAGAGGTCGTCCATAAGAACAGTAAGTGCTGTTTGATTTCTGAAACCAGCCCTGGACTGGAAAGGTGCTGAGGTCTCATCCAAGAAAGCCTGCTCAGCCACTGCTTTCTCAATTACCTTTCCCAAGAATGGCAAAATTGATACAGGGTGAATTCGCTAGGTCCTTTTTATGTAAGGAAGGCTTTTTCAGTAGAGGTCTAATTACAGCCTCCTCCAAGGAACTAGGGAAGCAGCCCTGACACACAAATTAACAGTCTCCCTTAGGGGGGCTCCTAACCAGCCAGGGGGGCAGGGATCCAAGGAGCAGGTTGTTGGCTTTACAGCACTCAGGTTTCTGTCAACATACAGCAAACAGAGTGGGTGAAAATGGTCTAAAAATGGACCAGCTGAAGCCCTTGGAGCTTCCATTGCACTCTTTGCTTTAAAGCTAGTCTCTAAGGAAAAACTGGTTCACTTTAATAAAACATGTGAAAATCCATGTACAATAATTCTCTAATATGATGTGTCCTAGGAGCTGTGGTGGCTCAAGTGGTTAAGACGCTGAACTGCAGGCTGTGGAAGGTCAGTAGTTCAGCAGTTCAAGACCCGGGTGCTGCAAGACAGGGTGAGCTCCTGTCTCTAGTTCCAGCTCCTGCCAACCTAGCAGTTCGAAAGCAAGAAATTGCAAGTAGATAAATAGGGACCACTTCAGTGGGAAGGTAACAGCGTTCCGTGCGCCTTGGTGTATAGTCATGCCGGCCACATGACCACGGAAACGTCTTCGGACAGCGCTGGCTCTTCGGCTTTGAAACGGAGATGAGCACCGCAACCCTAGAGTCGGATTCGACTGGCTTTCGAGCAAGGGAACCTTTACCTTTACCTTTACCTTTATGATGTGTCCTGCCACAGGGGAGGCCAGCCCTCACTCCAACACCCCTGGCACCACTACAGAACCCAGCAACCCCACAGGGCTCTCCAGGCTCATACAGGATCAGGCCAGTTTCTCCACAGGACAGGGGAAAGATGCAGGAAGCCCCAGGTCCCTCTCTGTGCCATCCCCTGACCCAAAACTCTGAAAACAGCTTATGGAATGGCCAGGAGCTGCATTGGGCAGGTCAAAGACCATCAGGTCAATGAATGGCCAACCAGGCGAAGCAACCAGGAAGAGAAACAAGCCAGCAGTATGCACGGCAGGGTGAGGCCTCGTCTAAGGGGAGAGCAAGGCATGAGTAATGCAGCAGGCTCCCAGCTGATGGGGAAATGAGGCATGACAAATACAGCTGAGCCTGAAGTGGCAAAGACTGGTGTAGATGTGTGGGGCTCACAGGAGGGGAGGCAACAGGGCTTAAACAGGGAAGTGGGGCCAGAAGGTAAGAAGGGGGGAGGAGGCAAAAATGAGGAGGAGGGTTATAAAAGGGAGAGGCAGATGACAGGTTGGGCAGGAAGTGGCCAGACTCTCAGGGGTGGGGTGGGGGAGAGTGAGAGAGATAGGGTGCCCCAGAGTCCTGGCAAGCAGAGCCCAGCAGGGTGAGGTAACTCACCAAAGCCTGACCTAGCCAACTGAGCTCCCAAGCCCTCCCTTTGGAGAAGACTGCAATGTGAAGCATTCCAAGGCCCTCATGCTATGGTGTCAGGACATGACCAGCAGGGGGTAGAGATGGGGTGTGATAGATATATTGCTTGTAACACAGCTATCAGAGGTGCTACATACTGTAAAGATCACCTTTAGGGATGGGCACGAACCTTGTCACAAACCTAATTTCATGATGAACAGAGCCGGTTTGTGGTTTGTGAACCAAAGTTCATGCCCATCCCTATCCAAGACCCTTCCACGACCATCATGTGGTTTTTGGAGGTTTGTGAGGTTTGTGGTGGGATGTTGGCGGGACCAAGAGGGATTGCTGAAATGTCTTGCATCAATTTCAGCCTAACGGTGGGGCTGGTGCACCCATCAGCTGTTCGCTGAAATAGATGCAAACTATTTCAGCAACCCCTTTTGCTCCCCCCACCCTGCTTCCAAGTGTTCCCTTTAAATGGCTTTTGCAAGTGTGTGCTGCACGTGAGTGAAGTGTAAGTGGTGAGTTCACCTTACAGCAGCACTTACACAAGCTGGCACAGCATATGAGTGAAGTCCAAGTGGTGCTTGGACTTCACTCTCATGCTGTGCCACTTGCAAAAGCCATTTAAAGGGAATGTTCCATTTAAATGGCCTTGCATGACCTTCCCCCCTTTCCATTCTGCTGGCCCAAGTAGAAAGGAGGGAGGGAAGACCCCCACCACCACATCACAAACCTCATGAAATAGACCGTTTCATTAGGGGTGTTCATGAAAGTTTATGGTTCGTGTGACTCCACAAACCAGAGTGAACCTTCATTTTCCTGGTTTGTGCCCACCCCTAATTACCTTTTCTACTAAGTACTACTGTAATCTCTGGGATCATAAGAAACCAATCACTTTATGTGTCTTTGCATCACCTTCAGACTGCAAAAACACAGAAAAAAAGAATCCGCTGTGTCTACCCTACTTATGGGGAATTACCTTAGAGATGCCCAATTGCTATGATGATGAAAACACTGGTGAGAACTTTTCATTTGATCTGGTTCTGGGAATCAAAGTAAATCTGAGATTTTAGCAGATATTATTTTAGCCTAATTTTATCTGGATATGTAATAATGCTAAATTCCCAGTTTCTAGAGATGTAGCTGGTAGACAAAAATGAAGGCAGATAAAATTCTTTATTTAACTGGCTTCATATATTCTTTTTGTACTCATTGTAGGACTGTTACCCAAATGTGGTGGAAAGTGCTGTCAAGTACCTAAATATTGGTAACAAATTCTTCAGTAAGCAGTCAAATAAGTATTACTCAACAATATCCTCCATTCCATCACACCAAATATGAAGAGAATGTTATGATCTAACAATTTCCTTACTGTTGATGAACAGTGGTGACCTTGTTTCAGATCTACTTTCCCATTTCACCTGGCTATTGCTCTCCATTATATTTAGTCACCCCATGCATATTCAGCCTGTTCTTGTTTTTCCTTTCCATTCATGAAACATGAGATATGACTTTCTCATATACAAAAGGCTTCTTTTATTTGCCACATCTATTGTTTTTTTCTAAATAAGTTATCAGTATCCGAAATAATATTGCTTCGGTTCTGTTGGTCTGTACAGGATTAACCCACTCAGTCCAGTCCAGGAATGCGAGGGAATCCAGTATTTCAGCACATTAAACGACAAGCCACGAGACAGTCTATACCATCTCTGGTCTTCCCAACAATTTACCACCAGAATCTCTTTCAATAGTCCCTGCCTTTTCCTAAGGGAAGAGATTCAAGCCCTTAGTTGGCATCTTACACATCAGCAGCTCTTCTCAGAGATGCACACTATTTACTCTTACAAAGGTAGCTTAAGTGGTCAGCATAGACACAAGATTTAGCCTTGGAGTTCAGTTACAACTGAGAAACAATTAGAAATAAGAATGATCTTTATTCAGTACAGAGCATAGCAAACAGACTAGTAGAGGATACTGAAAACAATAAAAAACCTATGACTATTTGCCTTAACTACACATTAATAAGATTCATAGTTACCAAATTCAGGAACATCCAACAGTCCAAGACAGTCCAAGGGATTTTGAAGAGAAATCCCATTTTGCACAAGCATGTAGTCCAATCACAAAGCAGCTCTTTGTTTCCCAAGAGACAGCATTTCAGGTGCAATAAACAGACAATGGCAAGAGGAAGATGAGATCAAGAGCTAAGAGAGCTAAGAGCACTCACTCCCATAGGGATCAATCAATTATACCCCAATCTAATCATGATTAGCCGTGGCCATTCAGCCAATCACGAGTGGACATGGGTGCGCCCAATTGTTGGTTGCCATAGCTGCAACATAGGATTGGTCAGATATTTGGAGGCCCTGCCTGCAGTCAGATGATCCAACCTCTACCTTTCTTCATTGCATACGTGACAACACTCATGTGAGGCCTAGTGTGGAGCCTTACAGTCTAGCTTTTAACATAAAGGTGTGAACATAAAGGTGTGAAGGAATGTGGGTTATAAAGTTGTTCAGGCCATCTGACCTCACCATTTGGCTTGCAACAGGAAATAAGGCACAGCCTGTCATCAGAATGTAATCACAGGAGAAGGCATGTGAATTTAGAAAGCAATATTTCTATACATGGTCAAATGGAGGATTCTGAAGACATGAGGGGAGAGAGTATTTGCTATCTCCAAGTTGCTTGAACCAAGGAGAAAAGACAAAGGAAGAATCAATAAGGTAGGTTCAAAGCTCAAAATCAGGTGAGCTGTCCAGAGGTTTAGAAGCAAGGACACTGTATTGGAAAAGCCCTTTCTTTATCTGTGTCCAAAACACAGCAATGAAATCTCAATGTTGGCTCTCCAAGGAACTCAGTCTGAAAGATCAGTCTTCCTCCCCTTCAATTTGTCAAGAAGAACCAATAATGTTGTCTCCTAAGACTGATATTGGCAGGGCACTACATTGATTTACCTATCTTTTGTTTTGACTAAACATCTTTTTTCCCTATACAAAAGATTTTCAGAGTGACATTTATGGTTGCTTACAGATTTGCATAGTTTTAGAGGTCAGTTCACTGGAGAAATGGAGTTGCCACATTTGGAACATATGTTTTGAACATATCTTATTATCCGGGTAAGCCTTAGAGGAAACAGCTTTGATTGGTCAGCTAGGGTGTCAGTCATTAAGAACATTTCCACATTTCTTGGGGAATGACTGTGCCTTTTTTTTAGTCATGAACCCACTCCCCTCCCTCCCCCCTTTGCAGAACTTTTAAAATGATTTTTTACAAATTGAAAAAGAGAAATATAGCATTCAGGCATTCACTTCCAGCGCATACTATAGCAATTTCACATGTGCCTGTGCCCTTTGCAAAACTTTTAAAATGATTTTTTACAAATTTAAAAAGAGAAATATAGCACTCAGGCATTCACTTCCAGCACATACTATAGCAATTTCACATGTGCCTGTGACAGGACATGAGGCACTGTTTCCCTGCTACAACCCAGCAAAACCTTACCTAAAAGGAAGTTGCACAGAGGACATACTGCCCTCTGGATGGCTTCTACAACTTATGTCATTTCTTCCCTTATCTGAGAGTAAATGAGAAACACCAATATAGAAGGGAGGGGGGAGAGAGATTTGTGCAGAAGAAAGGCCAGTATGGAAAGGGTTAGGTCCCTTTTGCTCAGAATTGGCACCTTCTGTGGTTGCTTTTCGTTTACTGCAGACGTTGCACAGAAGGTGTCACTTGCCCAGAGCACAGCGTGTTCGTGCACTGCCGCCTGCCTGAGCCAACATGAGCAATCTGCAATTTGTGGTTAGTGGCTGTCTACAGACCATGTCAAGAAAAGTTCCCTTTCATCTACTCATAACCCCGCAGTGCTTTTTCTCCCCAGTCTTCATCCCCCGCCCCAACACATTCCCTAAGCAAGATAAATTCATCAAGACTGGCAGCCTGCTAAGCAAGCACACATGCCTAGACGTCATCCCGCCATGCTTTTTTTTTTAAGTCGAGGTGGAAAGACATTAGCTGCATCATCAACAGCTAATCTTTCCTGTCCACAATTTCAAATTTGAGAGTGTCATAGCTTTGCTGAAAGCCCACAATGGCTTGTCAGAGGCAAGGAAATTGCCATGCAACCCATAAATCTGCTTAGCAAAGCACTCCGCTTCTCTCTTGTTAACATTCTGGCTAGGGAAGCACCCGCATTTCTGATTTGCTTAAATGACCCAGGCAGGCAACTGCTGAAACCTCTTTCAAGGCAGCTGCTTTTAAAACCTTTTGTACTTCAGTATCTCTCTCACACATTTCAGGGAAACTTAAAAGTTCCTGATCTCTTCCAATCCGTAACAAGGTGTTTGCTTACCAGTCTGCTTCTACCACCATAGAAAAAATAGTAAAGGAAATAAATATGTCAGAATTGTATATTGATGGGCAATGTATCCTTAACTGTGGAATTCTGAAAGTAATTAACTGAGACCCTGCCATTACGTAATTACTCTCTACACACACACACCCATTAAACCAAAACAAATGGTAACCTAAGCTTGTTATTCCTGTTTGGTCTTTGCATCTATTAAACATCTTCATTATGCTGTATGCTAAATTGCTGTATGAACTGGTAACTTCCATTTCATTGTATCTGAAGAAGTGTGTATGCACACAAAAGCTTATACCTTGATTACAAAGAAAAGACTTGGGAGGAAAATATGGGAAGTTCTTTTCAAGAATGCCAGCAGTGGAACTGGATAGGACAATGACTGGCTATACCTTATGAAACTGAGAACCCAATTCCAAGCTTCTGCTATCTCTGCCAGGCTACTTCCATCACAGGGTCGGGGGCTCCTTCACCTAAGTCTCCCAGTGGGTTCCAGTCATCACTCAGCAGGTTTCAAGGTACTGGGGTATCTACATTTTGCCACCCTTAAAAGTCACAGAAATAGGAGTTCAGAAAGGCCAAGAAGCTGCAGTTTCCCTGAGTTCTTAGGGTTGCCAGGTCTGGGTTGGAAAATACCTGGAGACTTCGGGGGTGGATCCAGGAGAGGGTGGGGTGTGGGGAGGGCAGGGGCCTTGGCATGGTACAATGCCATAGAGTCCACCCTTCAAAGCAGCCATTTTCTCCAGGGGAGCTGGAGATCAGTTGTAAAAGCAGGAGATCCCCAGGCCCCACCTGGAGGCTGGCAAGCCTACGAGTTCTTCTAGTCTTTCACAAGCCCTACCCTGCTCCTTATGCTTGTCCAACCACCACATTCCTTAATGCAAGGAAAGAAATGAAAAGCAAAGTACAAAATCCCCTGGAAAGCTCTAGATCATGTCAGTTGAAAAGAAACATAAAAATGTACAAGGCTAAGTATGCAAGCAACAATCAATCTGGCTTGATTCAAACTAGCAATATATTTGCTTCTTTAAAATCTTAAAAAGACAAATATTTGAGAGACCGCCTTTGTATTCTTTTCAAGCTGTTTTGTTCCCACTCTGCATTCAGTGGGAAGACCGACACTGACTATTCAACTTTCCATACTATAAAAGGAAGCTTCAGTTATAATGCTGGATTTAACAGAGAGTATGATTTACCAAACATGTTTAACTCTGAACAACCTTTTTGACTTAATGGTGGTCATGATAGCATTTAAAAAATCTCAGAACAATCTCAGTGATATATTCAGAGCAGCAGAAAATCGACACTACCTAAATAAAGTGATTTGTTTGCTTTCTTTCAGCCCCGGTCACATGGGCCGGATACCGCGGGGGGGAGGCGTGGCTAATTGCCCCGGCGCAGTTTGATCCACAATTACGTGATCAGACGCGCCCAGATGCACCGGCGGCACACCACGGGTCCTTCTCTCGGCGCCGGTGGGTAAACGAGGGACCAGAGGGGACTCACACCACAGGAGTCTGGAGGCAGCCCGTGGCAAACGTTTACTAGTACTTTGGAGGTACTACTTTTTTAACGCGCATTTTCGGCGGTAAGCCACGGGTGCGCTCCACTTCCCAGATGTTGGGGTGTGATCATGCCCGGATAATCCACCCACCATCCGTGCCTCTCCCGTGGCAACTTTGCCATGTGACCGGAGCCTTCAATTCTTTTAAACTAATGCATTCCAGTACACCATGAATATGGCAAATGACTGATCAATGAAGATATAGAAGAAAATCTTTTGGCAATGGAATCCCACTTAAAAAAACCATATAACATCAAAGGAACTGAGCTCTTCCCCTGACTTCCTGCTAGGTTTGCCAGCCTCCAGGTGGGGCCTGGCTATCCCGTGGAATTACAACAGATCTCCAGATTACAGAGATCAGTTCCCCTGGAGAAAATGGATGCTTTGGAAGGTGGAATCTATGGGACTGTACCCAACTGAGGTCCCTGTCCTTCCCACATACCATTCCCAAGTCTCTAGGAATTCCCCAACTTAGATCTGGCAATCCCACCATCCCCTACTGGTGACCAGGGAGGCTCTGGCTGTCAAGGTTTCTCTCCCTCACCCCAGTCCAGGGATGGGGAGAGAAACCAAGCATTCAGGAACAATTAAATAAACCCCAGGAGAATGTCTGTACACTCTCCAGCCTTTAGCCGTAGTCTGCCACCAGGATCTCTCATTAACCAGTCCCACCCCACAGCTCAGGAGCAGAGATCCCAAACTCCTTCTTGCTTTATTGGACCAACCCACTTTACCAGCTCTGCACCAGGGCTGCAAACAATTAAGTACCACAGTGGTAGCCCCCTTAGGCGAACGGCTTTCAGCACAAGATCCAGTCTTAGAAATCAGGTTGCAATAGAGGGACCAGGTCCAGATAATATTGATTATATATTATCTTTATTCAGTGCACAAGCATGCATATAACATGAGACTAGCAAAAGATAACAAACAAAAGATATCTATAGCTTGTTCAGCTCTAGCTAAACAATAGGATAATTCATAGTTACCAGGCTGGTGTGCAAATAGTCCAAGGTCTCACCAGGGAATCTTGAAGAGGAACCCCATGGTCTTGTGGGCAGCTAGTCCAGCTTGACTGCCTAACTGTCTCACTCCATGTTAACAGCAAAACAATCAATCCAAAAGAACTCTTTGCTTCCCAGAGAGGAATTCCCTTAACTCTCCTCTAACTCTCTTTCCCATATGGATCATTGTAGATATCCCCCCCCTCCATCACCACCAGGTATGGCCATTTACCCAATAGTGAGAGAGTGGGAAGGCGTTCCAATCTCTGGTTACCATACGTTGTCAGGCAAGGTATGTTTTGATTGGCTCGAAGTTGGGCATCCCACTCCAGCCTCTTCTATTGACCATGTGTCATGTCAGGGAATGCTTTTGATGTGCTAATGTACTGGGCATAGCTCGTCCCATGCTTGGGAAGGCACCGACAAGTCGCTCTCTCATGGCAGAGGTGTCAAAGTGTCTTGTATATGGAGATGCGGCCTGGCCATCTGGCAAGCCATTTGCACAGGTGATAGGAATCACGCGGTAGTGTTACCAGCAAGGATTTTAGAAAAGCCTTTTTCTATACACTGGCAACCCTACTTTAGGGAGAGCCAGTTTGGTGTAGTGGTTAAGTGTGTGGACTCTAATCTGGGAGAACTGGGTTTGATTTCCCCACTCCTCCACTTGCAGCTGCTGGATGACCTTGGGCAAGCCATAGTTCTGGCACAGCTGTTCTTGAAAGAGCTCTCTCAGCCCCACCTACCTCACAGGGTGTCTGTTGTGGGGAGGAGAAGGGAAAGGAGTTTGTAAGCTGCTTTGAGACTCTGAGTAAAGGGCGGGGTACAAATCCAATCTCTCCTTCTCCTAGAGACATTGGTGTTGATTTCCTTTCCAGAATTGGGTGTTATTCATAGCATACATTTCTTATGAGGCTTTGAATAAACACAGAAAGATTTTTTGAAGTTGTTACAGCTGGGGGGAGGGGGGCTCCCAATCCTTGCCAATGGCAAGTAAGAAGAAAACGACTCTCTGTTTTATAAGTTGATATGGCAAGGTTCGAGATTTTTTGCCAGCCCATTCTCTGAATAGGATGGCCCAGACCATAATCACATGTGGTTGCATATGCCCTAAGTCACATTCCTCATCTTTCTTTCCAAAGCTGCAGAGAAAGACAGTCTCTCTGAGATCAGTGATACATAAAGCTCAGATTCCAGACTGTGACCTTCGTCTTCTCAATCACATACCAACAAAGGGAGCAGCAATGAAATGACACCTGAACAGAATGGATTGCTGCAAAGTGCATACAATTAAGAATAATAGACAATAATTAAACAATAGTACTGTTGAGCTTCATGATGTTTTAATCTTCGTTTTTCAACAATAGGGCGCCACCAAACAGAAGATGATGACGTCAAGATGAACCGACGAACCTCCCGAGTTACCGTTCGTTTCGAAGTTTCTTTATCAAACAGGTCTCAGTTCAGCGTTCTTGTGCAATAAAGTCAACCACAAGGGTGTTCTTAAATTCAGATAACTTCTTCCACAGCTCTTTGCTAACAGTTACACCTTTCAATCAGACAAGAAGTTATCTGAATTTAAGAACACCCTTGTGGTTGACTTTATTGCACAAGAACGCTGAACTGAGACCTGTTTGATAAAGAAACTTCGAAACGAACGGTAACTCGGGAGGTTCGTCCGTTCATCTTGACGTCATCATCTTCTGTTTGGTGGCGCCCTATTGTTGAAAAAAAAATTAAAACATCATGAAGCTCATCAGTACTATTGTTTAATTATTGTCTATTATTCTTAATTGTATGCACTTTGCAGCAATCCATTGTGTTCTTCGTCTTCTCAAAACAGAATCTGCTATCTAGGTTACCATGTAAGTGTAACAGTGAAGCCATATAAATCTAGCCAAGGTCAGCATTTATTTGGTGGGACAGATCTGTAAAACCGTATCTATATTTTTGTACATCCCAGTAAAAGAGGAACAAGAATGTTTGTGAAAGACTGTATCAAATACTAGATCATCATCTTTCTTTAGTGAGAGTTACATTACATTATGCTTGAAGTCACTAGAACTATCCCTTGAATCAATTTACTATTACTGGAAGGATATATCAACCACCATGATTTCTATACAGGTGAACATCCATTGCCACCTGATTTCCCCCCAAAAATAATATAGGTACTTGACAGCTTACCTTTTTCTCAACCGTACTACGCTATTGAAAGTTAATATATCTCACTATCTCCATAGTGAACAGTTTCATTTTCTGGCCTCACACTGCCAAAATCTCTATACTAGCTCGCATTAATGTATAGAACATTGTCTGGAGCCTTTCTGCATAATCATTCTGTATGTGTGTGCCATCCAGTCACAGCTGACTTGTGGCAACCTTGTAGGGTTTTTAAGGCAAGAGATGTTTCAGAGGTGGTTTGCTGTTGCCTGCCTTGATATCACAACTTTGGTATTTCTTGAACTTCTCCTATCCAAATACAATTCAGGGTCAACCCTGCTTAGCTTCCGAGATCTGATAAGGTTGAGTTAGCCTGGTCTATCCATATCAGGGCAATCATTCTGAACATGTGGAAATTAAACATCAGTAGATTATCATCTGCTGAACACTGTTCAAAGGCTTAGGTTCATAATGTCTTAGCACAAGATCGCTGAGGCATCTTCCAGAAAGCCTTCATAAATGCTCCTTGAATAGTAACACTACTCATGTATCATGGACACATTGGATACAGCCTGTGACAAACCCTGAAAGAAAATGATGCAACTCTAATGCACATGGAGAACTTTGGGCATTCAGAAGAGAGCTATTCAAATGCTAAGTATTAAGATCATTCCTTCCCTAACATTGTATTATCCATTCATCTTCTGCCAACAGGATAATTGCATTGTGTGTTGCGCTTCCTTAGCTGGGGGTGACATTGGCTTACTTTCTGCTGTGTTCTACATCACCAGGCTATTTGCGGCAATATCAGTTTTAGTAGTCAGGTCAGTAGGAAATTTCCTTTATTGATTAACTCTATAGATTCATTACAGCCTTTTAATTTTTCCCCTTCTGTCCTGTCACAAAAGCTAATTACTTCTACCATAGTTTCAAAACAGCATTCTTCTGAGGTAGTTCCTTTGAAGTCGTTCCACACATGGTTCTGGAGACAGATGATACATCAGATTAAAGTCCAGAACTAATAAAACAATAGCTTGGCAGAATGCCCAAATCCTACCAGTGTTGACATGAGAATGCTTTGCTACAATCCAAGCAACTAGGCTGCAGATCCAACACTGAAACTCTCACAGGCTACTCCAAAGATCAGCCTTCCACATGAGTTGATTGGTGGGATCCACAAAAAAAGGAAGTTTGTATTGATGGTATGAACTCTCTATAATACCATATTTAGAGCTTTGAAAAGTAAACAGACTTGCATCTTTGTTAACCTTCTCACTGCTTCTTCACATGGATCTTAATAATATAGCTTAACAAGGGATGGGCACGAAACAAACCATGGTTCGTGGTTCATGAACCAAAGTTCATGATGGGTCTGCAGTCCCTTTCAAATGGGTTTGCAGGGCCATGAATCATGAACAGTTCATGAACAAACCTCCCAGTTCAATTCAGTTCATGGTTTGGTTGACAGTTCGGCCATGAACTGACACGAACCACATTTTTCCAGTTTGTGCCTATCCCTAATCTTAACAGTGAGAAGTAGGGATGGGCACAAACTGGGAAAATGTGGTTTGGTTTGTGGTTCATGGCTGAACCATGAACCGAACTGAACCAGGAGGTTTGTTCCTATTCTGTACCAGTTCATGGCCCTGCAAGCCCTGTTGAAAAAGACTGTAGTCTCTTTAAATGGGGTCTGCAGAAAGCCTGAAAAATAGCTGAATGTTGTTTCAGCTATTTCAGGCTGTCTTATGCAGTCTCTTTAAACTTTAAAGGCACTTCCCGCCACTCAGCCATTTTTCTGTGCTCCTTTTAAAGTTTAAAGGTACTGCACAAGACAGCCTGAAACAGCTGAGCAGCAGGGAACACCTCCCTGCTGCTCAGCTGTTTTTGTGGGTTTTGCAGGGAACAGAAAGAAGGAGTTTAAAGGAACTCAAAGTCCTTTTAAACCCCTGCTTTTTGCTCCATCCAGGAACTACCATGAACTATACAAACTGCTCTAAAAGTTTGTGGAAGTTCATGACACTAGACCCATCACAAACTTCTGCTCCCAAACCACAAACAGGGCAAAATTTGTGATGAATTTTGCTTTGTGGTTCAGTTTGTGCCATCCCTACTGAGAAGAGTAGCAACATGATCAGTAGACTCAGCTTTCTGGTCTACACACTAATGCCATTATTCCCATATCTGAACTGCAGTTTTCTCAAATCATCTCTGTCAGATATCTCAAATCACAGTGAGAGCAGCTGTTTGATTTTGGGTCACTGAGTCCTAAACAACTGTTTTCAGAACTGTACACCTCTAACTAATAGATGCTAAGAACAAATAACTTGTGAACATCCCTAGACATCCACATAGTAGCTGTCAGTAGACAGAAACCTGAGCTTGATGGATGTCTTGTTTGACTAATATGACCATTCTACTGTTCTCCCAAATGACTGCATGCACACTTGGAGGGGAAGTTGCATACCTTCTAAGACATGAAACTGACCACTAACAATTACATTGACTCCAATGTTTTTCATCTCTAAATAAAAGATAGTTCCCGTACCAATTCTGTTGGAGTCAATGCTCCAATAGAGAAGGGGAGAACAAATAACTAAAAAGGGAGAGTGGAAAGTTAAGGAAACCTCACCAACATGTTCATACATTAGCACACGGACTTATAAAATGGAGAAATAATTTAAAAGCAGGGCTGCAAAATACAAACGCCACATCTTCATACATTGAACATTGGGCAAGGCACTAATTCCTGTGCTTCCCTTGCAATTTACTAATCTGGGAATGCGACAAACAATATTTGATAGGTTCACAATATCAAATAATAAAGTTACGCTGACTTTGATTGCAACTCTTATCCAGTGAATTTCCATCCATATATTAGTGTCAAAATATATGTTACATACAGTGTAAGAAAACCCTGCTGCTTTGATCAAGGGAGTGTCTGGGGAGACTTATTTTTAATGGAGCTTTTTCCACTACAGTGTCCTACCCTGGTTACTTTTATCAGATTGGGCTCTGTGTTTCCAAAGGTCAACAAGCATTTTGAATTTTGGAAGGAAGAACAAGCTGGCCTGGCAGTAGAGAGTTGCAACTCCCATGCTAAAAATTCACCACTTCCAGCATTGCTTTCAGCAAAGAAGTCAGCCACAAATGAGTGGAGTTTTGTCACACAGACACCTTTGTACAGTATGTAGTTTGGCCTTTAAACTTGCCCAAGTTCAATTCTGCCTGATTTTTCACCCTCATTATCAAACTGGTTGATATGGGGGGGGGGGGAGCAGCATAAACTCCAGAATGCTAAGTGCCTAGGATCGCTAAATTGATGATGTGTCATATAAATCCTTGAGAAATTACGTGACATTACGTGACACTGATTAAAGCTGATTTTCCACTGAATTATTCTCTTCCCATCAATAGCAAAGTAATGAGTCATGCCCAATGTCAGTCTTTCACTCTTTGGCAGTTTAAATACACATCCTTGGATGTGATCCTACTGTGCTAACATCTGAAATATAATGAACAATGCCACTCTAATTTGACAATGGAAGTAAAAGTAGGTTTAAAGAACCATATGGAACAAGCTATTGTTCTGAGTGCATTTTGGAACAGTATATTGTTAAGCACTGCTTTGCAGTACAAAATGAGTACAGTAAAGGACCAGAGACACAATTAAGAACTTGAGGGCTTCGATGGCAGAGAATGTAACATTACAAAAACTTTAAAAATAACCCAATTATAGACATTCATCATAACATGTATTTTAACCTGGAGCCCTCAGCTTGCTCAAAGAAGGTGACAGTGCAATTAGTGTCATTTGCTGCACTAATAGAAAATGGGGAGAAAAACTGGCTGGAGAATATGAAGCATACTTCACTGCCCACAGATGACGGCTTGTGGCTCGGTAATGTTCTGCCTCCTGTACCAGATTGCTCTGCAAATATGATTTTAAATACAGACCTCTGTGTGCATTTTATAAGTAAGCATGAGGAAAGAGAGAGAACTATATATGCATTTACACATATACGCCTGCGCACACTATGAATCCTTTCTACGCGTGCTTTAAGAGGCATAAAGAAGTTAAGAATCACCTGATACTGTTTTATATGACCATGCTTGCCCACTGAAGCAGTTAAGGTCACCAATTTAGGATTGGGAAATTCCAAAAGATTTGGGGACACAGGGGTAGAGTGCCGTAGATTCCACTCGCCAAAGCAGCCATTTTCTTCAGGAGAACTGATCTCTCTAGTCTAGAGATAAACTATAATTCCAGAGTATCTGCAGGCTTTTCCTGGAGGTTGGCAACCCTTGATGCAGCAAGAATGGTAGGAAGGATAAACCAGTGCTGTGTAGGGGGTAAACTAGAATCTAGGAGACCCAGGTAAAAATGTCCACTCTACCACGAAACTTGTTGGGTGACCATGGTCTAGTCACCCTCTCTTAGCTGAGCCTACCTCACAGCATTGTTTGAGGATAATATGGGGGACGGAAAAGCATCTACCCAGCCCTGAACTCCCTGGAGGAAGAAGGCAGAAAAATTGAGATTGAGAGCCAATTTAGGGGATACCTGCATATATTTGTGGGCCCTTGGACACAGAACAGTTCATGACTCATTTCCCCTTCCTTCCCTTCTCATGTTGCATGGCTCCCTTGTACATTTCAGTGTTCCCTCTAAGCTGAGTTAGTGTGAGCTAGCTCACAGTTTTTTAGTCTCTCGCTCACACATTTTTGTTTTAGCTCAGGAAGGATGGCTCCAGAGCAAACTAATTTATGCAGTAGCCAAATCACTTGCTCACATTTTTAATAGCAGTAGCTCACAAAGTAGAAGTTTTGCTCACAAGACTCCACAGCTTAGAGGGAGGGTCCCTTCCCCACTCCTTATCAGGGTTCCACCAAAGAGAGCAGAGTATGACACATCCCACATTTCTTTTAGCTCTACGTGGGGTAGTCATGTTGGTCTGAAGCAGCAGAACAAAGTCTGAGTCCAGTGGCACCTTTAAGACGAACAAAGTTTTATTCAAGATATAAGCTTTTATGCACAAGCATACTTTGTCAGATACTTTGTCAGAATTTCCTCAACCATTACATATAGGAAGGGGGGGGGTAGTTGCCAGGAAAGACCCATTAGAGGCAAGACAGAGACAGAAACAAAATTGGAAATTACCAAGCCATATTTAGGTAGAGGGTGAGCAGTAAATTACCTATACAGCATCATGAAGATGTTTAACAGAAGAATCAAACAGGAATAATAAGCTTAGTATATATGGTAACCATTTGTTTGGGTTCAGTTCTGGGGCAAAAACAGTGAAGGAAATAAATATGTCAAAATTGGAGATCGATGTATTCTTGATTGTAGAATGCGGAAGAGTACTTAATTGATACCCTGCCATCCATCTCCTCTCAAGCATGGAGGTGAGTTTACTTTTAGCTCTGTTGTCAGTGATTCCAGGGCTAAAAGGAGTACAAAGGAGATGCTACACCATTTTCTTTGCTGCCTCCAAACCAAGAAGTGGAATATCACCCCAGAATTCCCTGTGCTGTTGCTATTGCTTTGGGGGCATCTCGTGTCAAGAAAGGAAGGATATTCTGTGGAAACATAAGAAAAAGAAGAAGAACAGAAGATATTGGATTTATACCCCGCCCTTCACTCCCCAAAGGTGTCTCAGAGCGGCTTACAAACTCCTTTCCCTTCCCCTCCCCACAACAGACACCCTGTGAGGTAGGTGAGGCTGAGAGAGCTCTTGACAGAAACTGCTCTTTTTCAAGAACAGCTCTTATCCGAGCTATGGCTTGCCCAAGGTCATCCAGTCAGGTGCAAGTGGAGGAGTGGGGAATCAAACCCAGTTCTCCCAGATTAGACTCTGCACACTTAACCACTACACCAAACTGGCTCTCTTACACTCCTTTAGCACCGTTGGCATCAGCAGAGCTAAAAAGATCATGAAAAAACTTATGCTTTGCAGCCTCCCATGCCTTCTACCTGAGAGATGCTATCACACAAGAATACAGGAGGCAAACAGAATAGAATAATTTAATTCAAAACAAACAATGTGAAACAAAGAACTGAGAATGAGGCCTACCAGAGTCCTTCAAAGCAGCCTGCCTAGGTCCAATCTATAACAGGGTCTGGAGTAAAACTATTCCAGAGTCTCATACCCTGGAATTTTAATAAATCATGGAGTATACTTCTGAATATCACACTCCCATCAAAAATACAGATTACCTCAGAGACCCTTAGGTAAAGGTTCCCTTGCTCGAAAGCCAATCGAATCCGACTCTAGGGTTGTGGTGCTCATCTCTGTTTCAAAGCCGAAGACCCAGCGCTGTCCGAAGATGTTTCCGTGGTCATGTGGCCGGCATGACTAAACACCAAGGCGCACGGAACGCTGTTACCTTCCCACCGAAGTGGTACCTATTTATCTACTTGCAATTTCTTGCTTTCGAACTGTTAGGTTGGCAGGAGCTGGAACTAGAGACGGGAGCTCACTCCGTCATGCGGCACCTGGGTCTCGAACTGCTAAACTACTGACCTTCCACAGCCTGCAGTTCAGCGAGCAATCTCCCATGTTGCAGTGGGAGAGGTGCCTGACAGCAGTACCACAGCATGGCTCTCTCGTGCTGTTTCATCTGGCACTGCCAGGTTTTTCCACCATTAGGAGAAGAGCCAAATGTCAGCAGTGGGGCTTCTGCCAGGCTGTAGGCTTCAGAAGGTATCTGGCCCTGTCAATCCCTGATGCTAGCCTGAACTAATGTTTTGAGTCTGTGGGTCCCATTAAAATTAATGGATTTAAACACACATAACTATACCCTTGACCGAAGTCAGGCACAAATGTGCGTAGGAGCACAAACTTCTGCTTGTGTTACAACAGGTAATGAATACTACATAAGGTAGGTGTTGCCCAGCACTCCAGCTCAGTACCCCTTTGCTTCCAAGAAAGGATCTCTGACTCCCTTGGTTTGTGCAGAGGCAAGGCAGAGACATTGCCTATTAGGAAAAGAGCCTCAAAGATGTTTTTAGTCCAGGACCCACCAGCTACTTCACATGTATCTACAAACAGTTCATTCTACATTGATCTCATGCTGCAAAATGGCTTGTCTCTCGTGCAGATTCTGCCATGCCACTGGTAGGGCTGCCAACCTCCAGGTGGAACCTGGAGATCCCCTGGTATTACAACTGACATCCAGGCGACAGAGACCAGTTCACCTGGAGAAAATGGCCACTTTGGAAGGTGGACTCTGTGGCATTGAAGTCCCTCCCCAACCCCACCTTCCTGAGGCTCCACCCCACAATCTCCAGGTATTTCCCAACCTGGAGCTGGCAACCCTAGCCACTGACAACTCCAACAAGATGCACACACAGAGGAATGCAAGGTATTCCTTTATTCAGGAATTAAGTACTGTGACCAGATCTCTTTACTGAGGTAAAAGAATGTCTTGTATTCAGATGACTTCTCTTAATATCTTCCTTCTTTCATAGTATTCCATCTTTTCTCTCTCTATAGAAATGGCCCTTCTGGCTTTTTATACATACACAGAGAGTGTGCACTTGCATATCCACCATGGTTTTTCTGTGAGATTTGATTTGCAACATAAATAGATAACAGTCGCTGGAAGATTTAGATGAATGCTATATTTGATACTATTTGCAATTCGACCTGTTGACTCCTTGGTCAGGGGAATAATACATGCACCAGAAAGAGCACATATTGATTGTAGCTTTTAGAAGTAAGCTTTGTAGAGCAAGCGGCAAATAGACAATGGTATTTGTGCAGGAAGGATTTGAGCCACAGAATTTCATTTTATAAGGGAAGGAGAACCAAAATACTTGCTATTTATTGTGTGTGCGTGTGCATGCACAATAGCATAGACAAGTAGGTGTGTTGTTGACTAGTGTGTTGTGACGGAAGATGGGCATTGCTCTACAGGAGTCATTACTAGTTATGAAAGCAAAAACAAAATCAAAATAAATGGTCAGCAAATAAGTTCAGGATGACCCTGAGCAGAGCTTATTAATGAAGCAGCATTGTTTTCATCATAAAAAAATCCAGTGAAAGTTCTTTCTTCAGGACCTCTTTGATATGATGCTTTTCGTAGATAATTATGCTTTCTGAGTGTATTTACAAAACAGTATTACAGATATACGAATATAATAATTACATCCATAGCAACATTAGGTTTGGGGGGGTTGCAATTAACTGTCTTGTTTGGACTAATTCACAATTAATAAGTTAATAAAAGCATGACAGGGAACCAGCCTATTTCAATAGCAGCCATAGATATCATGAAGATGTTGCTGCAAGGTATGTAAGAACCCAGGATTTTCATTCTTTTATATGAAAAAAAGGAAAGAACAATTTTTAAAATGCACACATATGTTCAAGGGACATGTACCCATTGTAAGTACAGTTGCCAGCCTCCAGGTGGGTCCTGGAGTTCCCCTGAAATTACGACTGTTTTCCAGGCTATAGAGAATAGTTTCCCTGGAGGAAATGAACGTTCTGGAGGATCGACTTCCCCACTGAGTTCCCTCTTGTCCCCAAACTGTACTCTCTCCAGACACCCCCTCCAAATCAACAGAATTCTCCCCAAGCTGGAGATGGCAACCTAATTGTAATATATTGTGATCACAGTCTTGATCTATTCTACCATAATGAAATTGGCTCATATCAGCAATATCTTGTGACATTTGTCCAATACCATGGGAGCTCTGCCTCAAAACTGGTATAATCAAATTACAGGTGACCCCAGCAAAAATCAGATCGATGTGTTTTGGCCATAATAATCTGTTCTTCTAAAAGCGCGTGCTTTGTGCTCTGTTTTCTTCCATCACATATTTAGCATGCCGGTTTTGCCTTATTAATTCTGCACCAGCATAACAAGTTAATCAGAGCTCAGTCTTGACCTGTGTGATCGTCCCATGTGAAGCAGCTTAAATTTCTCTGAATTGAGGCCCATCTTCTTAGGAGACTCCATGAGATCAGTGATCGAATTTCAAAGAGGTGAATCCAAGTATTGCAAAAGCTAATCTCTTAATAACAGGAGGGGAAATATCAGCTAGCCCACCAGTGAGAAATCCAAAGAACATTCCATGTTATCAGTAGATTTTCTGAGAACAGAATGGGGTTTTTAAAGCATTTGCATAAATTATACAAAACAGGGAAGCTTACAATGCCTCCCAGTGCTTCCTCACTGAAATAAAGGCACAAAAACACAGCCTGTCAGTTCGGTTTATTTGCATTTCAGATTAACAAGCCAGGTCTGCGCATTCCACTTTCAGTGGTCAAGTACTGACAGCTTAGGATATCAATACATCGTCAAGGGGTTTTTATAGCTGTTATACCTGCACTGCATCACACATTGATTTCTGTCCATCATCAGGGTTTATAACTACAGGCACAGATCTGTGAACAATTGAGTTTCAAATTTACATCTGTGGGGAGTTTCTTTTTTAAATATCACAGTTACAGCCTTTGTTATAGTCAGCATCATAAAGGTATTTGTAAGACTGTTGTTGATCAGACATTCTGATTCTTAAAGAAAGCAAAAGGAAAGACCAGTTGCATTTTAAACATGAAAAGCCCACCAGGTATTGTATTTAGGTTTTGTTAGCCAATGCCTGTTCTGTTACAGCTATTGTTTTTTAGCCATCGTCAAAAGCAGTACTGTACAAACAGGGCTGCCATATTCATGTTCCCCAAATCAAGGTGATTTTGGACCAGTCACATACTTTCAGCCTAACCAACCTCTAGGGTTGCCAGCCTCCAGGTGGGGCTTGGTGATGTCCCGCTTTCACCACTGATCTCCAGCTGACAGAGGTCAGCTCCCCTGGAGAAAATGGCTGCTTTGAAGGGTGAACTCTATGGCATTGTACCATGCTAAGGTCCCTGCCCTCCCCAAACCCCACCCTCTCCTGAATCCACCCCCAAAGTCCAGGTATTTTCCAACCCAGATCTGGCAACCCTACCAACCTCACAGGGTTGTTGTGCAGATAAAGGGGATAAGAAAATAATTTAAGCTGCTTTAGTCCCCACTGTGGAAAAAAACTATAATTTTCTTAGGTAGAGGCTGTGGGGGAGGGGGGAAGATATGGAAAGCTGAAGACAGAGAGGCAGATAAAGGTGGGTTTGCGGTTGGGTGGGAAGGAAATAGGGTTGTCAGCTCCAGGTTGGGAAATTCCTGGACATTTGAGTGAGGTGGTTCAGGAGGGGAGGGACTTCGGACCGGTATAATGCCATAGACTCTAACCTCCAAATCAGCCATTTTCTCCACGAGAACTACAATTGCCAGCCTCCAGGTGAGGGCTGGAGATCACCCAGAAATTCCAACTGTTGTCCAGGTGACAGAGATCAGTTCCCCTGAATAAAATGGGTGCTTTGGAGGGTTGAGTCTATGGCATTGTACCCTGCTGAGGCTGCTTGCCTCCCCAAACCTCACTGTCCCAAAGCTCTACCCTCAAATCTCCAGGAATTTCCCAACCTGGAGCTGGCAGCCCTAAGGTGAATTGATCTCTGTAGCTGGGAGATCCGTTGTGATTCCTAGAGTGCTGCCAGTGCTGCTGTGAGGGGAGAGGAAGCAAGTGGGTGGCTGGGAGCACTACCACCACTGCTGCTGTGCGGGGTGGGGGAGGAAGCAAGCAGGAGGCTGGGAGAGTGATGGGGGCAGAAAGAACAAAAAGAGTGATGAGGTGGGGGCAGAAAGAGAAAGAGTGATGAGGTGGGGAGGGAGAAAAACAAAGAGAATGATGAGGGGGCAGAAAGAGAGAGGAAGTAACAGAAGGAGGAGGAGGAGGAGATTGGATTTATACCCCGCCCTTCACTACCCAAGGGAGTCTCAGAGCGGCTTACAAACTCCTTTCCCTTTCCCTCCCCACAACAGACACCCTGTGAGGTAGGTGGGGCTGAGAGAACTCTGACAGAAACTGCTCTTTTTTCAAGAACAGCTCTTATCAGACCTACGGCTTGCCCAAGATCATCCAGCCAGGTGCAAGTGGAGGAGTGGGGACTCAAACCCGATTCTCCCAGATTAGAGTCCGCACACTTAACCACTACAGAGTAGGGGGAGCAGAAGGGAAAGTGTGAGAGAGGTAGGGGGAGAGGCGAGGAAGCAAAGATGTGAGGAATGGGATAACCATCCAGCAAATTTCTTGTGGGTCTCCACTTGTACTGAGTCTAAGAGTTTCTCTGCATAAGCATTTAAGAAAGACTACAAAATTCAAGAATAACACCAGAGTCCAAAAACTCGGCCGGCAACCGCACCCTAAAAAGTGCAATCAGAGGTTCCTTGACAGCAGCAGAGTATCCTGCTATGCCACTCACACCTAAATTTGCAAAATCTGAATATGCTGCTTCTTGGTGGGTGGGTGTGCAAAGTGCCATCAGGTCACAGCGAACTTTTGGAAACCCCGTAGGGTTTTCATTGCAAGAGACTAACAGAGGTGGTTTGCCATTGACTGGCTCTGTGTAACTCCAACCCCAGTATTCCTTGGTGGTTTTCCATACAAATACTAACCAGGGCTGACCCTCCTTAGCTTTTGAGATCAGGCTAGTCCAGGTCGGGGCGCTTTTTATTGGTATACCGAAGCAAAACATATGCTGGAGATCCACATACAGAAAATTATCAGATAATAGAATTCCTTTTAAGAGTATTCAGTATACAACTCAAAGGGAAATTGGGCTGTGGAAAAAGAAAACAATTACAAGCCAATCTCTTTTATGTAGTTTTTCATTATACCAAATATTTTCCAAAGACCTGAAATTCTGGGCTAATTATAGGTCTCCATCTACCAGGTAATGCCACCCAATTTGGCCCCCTTTGATTTGTTAATGCACCACCTAAAATTATTTCCCAGTTTTGAAAATATAAAAATCACTACATTTTTTCCCCTGCTGCTGTCAGTCTTACAAACTAAGCTGAGGAAAGGACTGATAAACACTGC
>NW_015174294.1:341771-347031 GCF_001447785.1 Gekko japonicus
GGCATGCCTATCCAGCCAAATGGCCACTACATGCAGAGTTCATCTAAGTAATGTAGGCTCAAGGCCAGGGACCACAGATTATTATGTCAATGATCTCAACTAAAAAGGTTTGTTTTTTCACTGGGTAAATGTAGTGAAAAATACCAGTGGCTTCAGTTATAATTTAAAGATGTACTGCTGGATCCACAAGGCAGAGCAGGCTGAAGACGATCAGTGATAGATATGCCTACCTCTCCTGATTCTCCAAATGTGTTGACCATCAATATCTCAGTATGGTCTGGATTCTGCTTTAGAAAGTCCAATCAGATCCAGGTCTGGTCACAATGAGACAGAAAGTAATGGGGGGGAGGAGAAGCCTTACTTAAAAGTAGAAACAGAGCTGGTTGTCTTCAGCATACTGAATCAATTATTTGTTATCTTAAGAGGTATTTCCCAGTCCTGTGTCTCTTACCGGGATGCTTTGAAATCTGCATTGCCTGAATACACCATTAAAGTCTATCCAAAGATCTCCACATAGAGGTTCAAGATCTCTGATTTAGCTATATATAGTTAACAAAAAAGCATCAAGCCACAGTGCCATTAGGGTTGTCAACCTCAAGGGGTTCTTGTTCTCCTGGAATAACAGCTGATCTCCAAACTCTGCCCTCCACAAGTCCCCCCACCCCTTCAGTCTCTAGGAATTTCCTCAACTGGAAGTTTAAAATTTCCTAAACACAGGCTTAAAAATGAATCCGTCTGGAAAGCCAGTGGTAATCATAACTTTAAGGAAACTTCTGAAGAACCATACAACAATACTTCCAACAAAGTAGGGTGAAATGTCCAAGGAAATAGTGTCAGTAGGGGAGACAGCAAGGACTGATGAACTGCTGTCTTGCCTTACCAAGGGATGTTAATTGATTATTTATGTCTCCAGATTATTAATATGTCTGTCTATACATTCTTAAAGGAAAACTGGGATATCTGGGTTGCTTTTCTCATATGAAACAGGGTGAGGGTGCACCACCTTGAATTTTTTTTGCCAGGTAAGAGGTGAGATGTGTCAATGTGTGGTTCTACTCAGATCCTGATGAGAGGTGGGTCTGGATCTGTGTCAGTTTTATGTTTTCCAAGATCCAGGTGAGAGGTAGATCTAGATTTCTGTATAGTGGCTATTAGCTATGGGTATATCTTTTCTGTCTATTGGTTCCTTTGCCTGCTGGTAGGAGAGATGTGCTTGGGGGTAAGAGATTGTGCCAGTATTCATAATGGGGGCAGTAGGGGGAGAAAGGATGATAGAAGAAGAGCAGGCCAGCTATGGGGAACGAACATTTGCATGCTGTTGATCTTTCCGGCGTTTCCTCCAGCCAAAGGGTTGTTAGCACCCATGTCAAAAACCCATGCAGCTGAGAAATCCTGCTGCTAAATACCGGGTCAGTCACAGGAAAAACAGCAGCCATCCAGGATTTAACCTCTTCCGTTGCAACCCCCGGGGTACTCAGTGATACATTTATGTAGGCCTGGTCAGCACAGAGGTGATGTTGCTGTAGTCTATAAGGACTCTGCCCAGTCCAGGATACTTCCAATTTTCGGGCTGTTTACTTAATGTTGGGACTGAGAGACAGAGATTGGGATTTTGTTGGTGTACTGCCCACTATGCTGCCTAACACTCTCCCTGCCTGAGCTGACAGAGGTGGTCTCAATGGTGGTGTTGAGGACTCATGGGCTGGATGTCCTGGGAAACTACAGGAATTCATGCTGAAGCTGCCTTGTCAGAAGCCGCTCAGGATTTCATGCCCTCCATTAACAACTATGGGCCTATCTCAGGTAATAACCAGCCCTACTCAGGGAGCAGGTCGCACTCCTGATCTGGTATTTTGTTCTGGGCAGGAGGTATGCAATCGGAGGGTGGAGGAATTGGTGATGGTTCCTCTGTCATGGACAGATTGCTGTTTGCTCAGTTTTAGACTTACAGGGATATCAAGATTCTATTTTGATTTCTTGACCCAGATGATCTTAATATCTTTCTGATGAGTCTAGAGAATTTTGCTGTTGATATGGCTGGTGCTTCTGTCAATGTCCTGCTTGACCTCTGAAATGAGGAAATGACCTAGGCAGTTGACACAACCGCTTTCAGGGGCCCTCTTTCAAGTGTTAGAGCCCAGGTAGTCCCTTGGTTTCCTGAAGGGCTGGTGGTGATGAAAAGACAAGGCAGATGGCTAGAGCAACAGTGATGGAAGACTCAAAATGAGTTCAATAAGACACAGGTGAAAATTTATCATAAAGCATACTCTGTGGCAGTGAAACAATACTTTTCTGCCACTGTTGCATCTTCACAGTGTAGGTCAGTGAAGCTGTTCTGAGTGGTCAGAGACCTGTTGGGATCTGGCCTGCAGGAGGAGGTAGACTGCTTGGTGGCCTGTTGTGACCATTTTACTCAGCACTTTGGAGATAAAGACAGCTGGCAGTATTTCCCATTGGATTCTCAATCTGTTTCTCCTATTATTCAAATACAAAAGTTTGCCGAGACATTCTTTGTTTGAAAACCGCTTTCTGGTTGGGATGTAATAACCAGGTTCTTTTTTTAAGGGACGAGCTTCCTTTTGGAATTGTTCTCCCCCACTCCTCACCCTCCCAGGAGGGTCTGGGGCATGCTGACAAGAGTCCCCCAGCCCAGCGTGTTTGCAAGACTTTGCAGCTTGTTCTGAACATGCATTTATTCAGAATTAGACCTGATATACATGAGCCTCAATCAGCTAGGGTGGCCGCCCCCTATAGATCGAGGCAGCAAGTGTGCAGCTGGCTGGGGGGGGGGGCAGGCAGGGGTCCTGCCCAGCCCAGGGGCCAGGACAGCCCCCCCCCATGCAGCAGCCTCTGAGTCTGACATTAGCCACTATACTACACCTGCTCTGTGACCAGTTTCATCAACATTAGAATGGGAAAATCTTCCATTTTAGATTTGTTGGTCTGCCTACTTAAAAGAGACTCCCTGCAATGTTGTTGTCTCCAATAAGTTGTGTGAATAAGCTCACTTGGTCATGGATGCTTAGTGGGTGATCTTGGGCCAGTGACACATACACAGACTATGCTAAGTTGTAATGCTAAAATGGATTTTTCTAATCCTGTCTGAGAGGTCTTGCCATGAAAGGTTTGTTGGATCTAATAGTCCTACTGTGACTTTGGTTTGAGAATTGAGGCCAGCATAGAACATTCTCATAAAGTTATCTGCATCATAATCATAGACCCCCTGACTGTGGGTGACTTTTTCTGCAATGGTGGCGACTTGCAAGGAGCTTTTTGCGAGCTACATATGGTTCTGGATTCTCGCCTGGAGCTGGCACTCCATGACATAGAGCATGTCCATGGTTTTGATGGGCCAAACAAGCTGAACAATTCATCTGATCATGTTTTGTTGTTGTTCATTCGCACAGCTGAGTCCGACTCTACTGCCTATGCCTGACTTGATGGCTGGGGCATCCACACCAGATGAGCAAAGCCTAGCTAGCTGTGTTAAGTCTGCTCCACCTGCAGTGGGGTGTGAATCAGAGACAGCTGTAAGCCATGTGATTCCATTGTTCTTTTTAAAGGGACCCAACTGGTCAGCTATGGCCTTTGCTTTGGTGGCAGTCCAAGGAATCTTTTTCTGAATTTCTTGATGCTCTACATGTCCATTGGCAACTCACTTCTCTGCTTTTTAGGTTTTTTTAATATATATATATATTTATTGAGTATATGATTCATATTTCATAAAAATGATTCATATCCTTATACATTATACTCCTTTCAGGGCTCCCAAGGACTTACCTTAATTCGGCGGGAGATGTATAGTTTTTCACAGGACCATTCCCGCGGGGAAAACACAGGCACTGCACTATTCCATCGCCCAGACGTGACTAGGCACATAGCCAGGTGACGCTCTAGCAATGGGGCTGGAAACTCGATGGTTCCATCAAGTTTCCAGTCCCATTACCAGAGCGTCGCCCGGCCATGTGCTTACGTCACGTCTGGGCAACGGAATAGTGCAGCACCTGTGTTCCAAGCAAGAATCTTCCAGCGGGGAAGCATGTGTCCCCCGCCAGATCATAGATAGGTACTTGGGAACCCTAACTCCTTTTCATGCATTACGCAAGAAAAAAAGCAAAAATGAGGTTACATTCCAAACTATATAACTAACAGATTAAATTTAATCCCAATCCAGTTTGTAACCTCTTCTTTTCCTATTTACATACAAAACCACCATACAACTCCCTCTAAATCACGATTTATCTCTTAATACATCTTTTGAATCTTCCAATAATTACTCAGTCTAACTTCTTTTCTGTTCATTCAGTCTTTATTGTTATTCTATCTACTTCTATACCTAAAAAAGAAAGCTGGATGGGGGTTGCCTCTGATACTGGGGGCTGAAGAGGAAACCCCTTCAGCAGAAGGATAACCCTCCTCCCTGTTACCAGAGGTCTTGGGGGGAGCACACCCTCCACCTCCTTGCCATACTCTCTGGCTATAACACTACTGCTTATATATTACTTTATGTACTGTCACTAAATATTTACTGCTTATAATTCTAAATACCCTACTTATTAATTTATTTAATTGCTCTCAATATGGACTATTAAACTATTTGCCAAAACAAACTGTCTCCTTTTAAATGGCTCTGTCTGGTTGCTTAGTCAGCTCCTCTAGTAGGTTCTTTCCAGTGCTCTCATCATAAGCTATGAAAGTTTTGCCATTTAAGTTGACCACTAAGTGGCCTAGTGCAAGCCATCTGTATTGAATTCTATGTTCTCTGAGAGCCTTGGCTGTGTCTCGCAGCTTCCTTCTTGTGATAAGAATCTCAGCTGGGATGTCAGCAAACAAAGAAACAATTGTGTCTTCAAGGCGCAGACCCTCTTTTCCCCTCGCAATTTTAAAGAGTTTATTTTTGGTCTGTACCTCTGTGAACTCAATTAGAATATCTGGAGTGACATCTGGAGGGGCTTTTTTGGAGACGTTCAAACAGAAGGCAGATGTGGTTATTCTTTTGGAGATCTCTGTTTCCCCTGCTGATTGAAGTATCTGCTGCAGCCATTTATTTTTTTCTTGCGTAATGCATGAAAAGGATTCAGAAAAGTTTAAAGAGACCCCATGAAGTTTGGCCTTCCTTTCTCTCAATTTAATTTCTTGGAGCATAATTTTATTTTTTTTGCCCATGCTTCAAGGTCTTTTACCTCTTTCAATTTGTTTGCTGCTTTCTTCACACTTTGGAATATTGCTTCAGCTTTCCTCTCCATAATCTGTAATGTTG
>NW_015174294.1:348600-375551 GCF_001447785.1 Gekko japonicus
AGGGTATTCCCAGTAGTCATGTATGGCTGCGAGAGTTGGACTATAAGGAAGGCCGAGCGCCGAAGAATAGATTCTTTTGAACTATGGTGCTGGAGAAGAGTCTTGAGAGTCCCTTGGACTGCAAAAAGATCAAATCAGTCAATCCTAAAAGAAATCAACCCTGACTGTTCCCTGGAAGGCCAGATAATGAAACTGAAGCTCAAATACTTTGGCCACCAAATGAGAAGGGAGCACTCCCTGGAGAAGACCCTGATGCTGGGAAAGATCGAAGGTCAAAGAAGACGGGGACGGCAAAGGATGAGATGGTTAGACAGTATCATCGATGCAACGAACATGAAATTGAGCCAACTTCAGAGGACGGCGGAAGACAGGAGGGCCTGGCGGGAGATGATCCATGGGGTCGCGAAGAGTCGGACTCGACTGTGCGACTGAACAACAACAACAACAGGTGTAGCTGAATGACACGGGCCCAAGAAATGAAAGAGGGGGAAAGTTTCCAACCCTGATAATCACTCTTATAGTGTCACACACACAAATCCACACACATGCACTCACACACTTTAGCAAGAGTTTCTCTGGGGATGTCTCCCTACATCTGCACTCTAAGACATGTGCACAATACTCAGAGGTGCAAAGTGTTGTCTGCGTAATTCACCATTAATCTGTTACCCAAACAGACAGTCTCCTAATTAGTTGGGGGAATTAGCAAAGGAGATAGAGCAAGAGGCAGGTAACTGGGATTCTCTACCTATGTATACCAGGATTTTTCCCTTTAAGAGAACTCTCAAATAAATCAGGCAGATGTTCAGCCAGAAAGGTTTTTATTAAAAAGAAAATAGAAATGGGCAAAACACATACACACACTAAAAACACATTCAAGAGCTAACTAAGGAAATACAGAAGAAACGGGAAAGCGTTTCGGGGAAGGGTGATATTTATCAATCTTGGTCTGTGGAAGCAGCAGAGCTAGAGGGAAAAACAACCAGCATTTTGTTCTGTGAAGGAGGGGGGGGAAGAAGCCCACAGAACCGTATTCTGCATGAGCCCCCTTGTCCTGAAACCAGGTGCTCTCATCTCTGTATCTTCTTGCTAACAAATGGATGCAGTTTTGAACACACCCGTCTCTGCTGTGTGAACCGAATAGCAGGAACCTGAGTACCTTATTCCTGATTTGCAAGCAAAAGGGAACATCATATCGTGAGAAAGGATTTCTTCAGTCTCACTCTCTGGAGACAAGCACTACCTGACCAGAACTGATAGTTGAATAGATTTTTCTCTCCATTCTCCCTTCTCGTCTTGCTTCTCCAGCATACTATTGGCCCTGATAGGTGATTAGTTGCTCTGCACACAGACCAGGAAGGCATAGGGAGTACTGGTGGTTGATAGAGAAAGGCAGAACATTTCCCCATGCACCACACTTTGTCATAGGTTCCCTCCGCCCCTTGGCTGCCACCACCAAAGGTAGGTGAATGGATTCAGGTGTGGATGAACTTGTGCATGAGTTTTCTAGCAATGCCTCATGAGAGCTGTAGTCTTCTACCTTGCAACCCCCCAAATTATTATTGTTAGAAGGTTCCTTTACCAACAAAAGAAATGTTAGATGCATGTAACCAAGCAATTTGATTATAATAAATTTGAAAGCTGATCATGTAAATGTTGAAGTTCTCGGCAGCCCTGATAGAAAACAAGCCAACAGCCCCTTAAGCTCTTCTGTAGCCAAAGCTCCCTTAAGTCAGAAAAGTACCTGGCCATTAAACTGTCCTGAGACTTTAAAGTCTAACAAGATATGTGGCAGGGTATGAGCTTTCCTAAGTCACTGCTCACTTCTTCAGCAGTGACTCAATGAAAGCTCATACACCCTGCCACATATTATGTTAGTCTTTAAGGTGCTACTGGACTCTTGCTATTTTCTTCTGCTACGGACAGACTAACACGGCTACCCATCTTGTCCTAAGACTGATATGTGGAAACAAGAGTAACTGGTAAGTATATTTAGTTCTTAGACTTGGCCTACAGTAGTCTTTTTCTGCTGTTATTACTATGACAGCTAGAATTAATTATTGTTTATACAGTGGAACAGCATGCTAGGCATTCATTGCCCACAAACAACTTTAAGGTACTTCGACTTCCTAGTCAAATGATTCTTTCAAGGGATGACTGTGTGGTCAATTTGTTTAGCTCACATATAGATGCTACATGATAGTTTTGGCCAGCTAATAGCCATGTCTCTCTTTGCACCATGCACAGTGCCAGCATTTTTTGCTCTGAAGGAAAAATTGTGAATTGTATTCTTTGCCTTCGTGATAAAGCCAGCCCTGTCCATGTACCTTTACCCCCCCTCCCTCATTTCCAATGCTGTGTGTATGGGATCAGATTACTATCCAGGACTTAAGTATCTAGAAGTCATCTTTTCCGTATTGTGCAACTTACATGCTCAGAAGCTTGGCTGGCTTTGCCCATTTTTGCATGTTTATTTCTTGTCTGGCATGCCTTTCCTATATATGCTTGCAGGAGAATAGGAGCTAGAAAATTATATTCAAGATTCCCTTCTAGAAGTCCACAATATATTCCGACCCTGCAGTGAAATGAAATAAAGAGCTTATTTATTTGGTTATGCAGGTAGTAACAGGTATTGGGGGTAGGGGATCCTGTGAATGTATATTAGACTGGGCTTATTTTCAAAAGAACAAGGAAGCAATATCTTGAGTTTGAATATAGAAAATCACCCAAGTCAAACTATATGACATCTCATTAAGTGTTCCTGTAAAAAAAGGTGTTCCCCTGCTTAGGGATCTGGAATACTGAAAATCTTACAGGTTTTCTTCCCACTGATATTCTTTATTTGCAGAAATGAGATGGTTTGCATCACTAAAGTTTAAGCAGTCTGTTATCAAACTCAGCATAGCTTTGCCAACTTGATTTTAAAACTTGGGAAAATCTCCTTGCATCTGTCAAGTGGTCCAGGATGTTTAACAGCAATTACAATATTAATCTGTCTAGATCTACATGAGGCTGGAGACAGGAAATCTATTTTTAAGACAACTGCTGCTATCACGGCCACTTGGATCCTCATACTTATCAAACCATTGGTCGCTGGCGTACTCCTAAACTCCTCAAACTACCTTCTCCTTGTGGGGGCCTTGTCTTAAGACCATTCATAAAGAACAGCTAAGTCACAGGCTTTGTCTGTAGTAGAAATAGCCTACAGAGTAGGTGCAGAGGGCAGGTTCCCTGGCTACATGGAGGAAGCTGTGTAAGGCAGCTCTGTTTCCGAGGGCTTTTGGAGGAGGGTGAACTGTCTCAAGAGATTTCGTTCAGGATTCTTAAACTTGTGTGTTCTCTTTATCCATTAATGGATTTTTATGTTTTGTGTTCTTTAACTTGTTGTTGTACTTTTATCCACCTTAAGCCCAAGGAAATGAAGTGAGATGTAAATTCACTGGCACCACTACTTCCACATTATTAAGGTAAGTCATGACTCAGACAGTTTTCTTCTCCTTAGGCAGTGTTGTTGTTGTTTGTTTACATTGCTTCCAGTTCTGTAATCCTAGTCCAACTGAATTGTTTATAGGAGGTGTTGTTGTTGTTTGTTTACATTGCTTCCAGTTCTGTAATCCTAGTCCTACTGAATTGTTTATAGGAGGTGTTTGCTTTCTGATTGAATTAATCTGCTTTGAGCTTCCACGAGAAAGGTGGGCTATAAAGGGAGATGATAACAATGTAAAACTGTGTTGCGTGCAGTCCCACACTCTTGACTAACTTCTGTCATTTTCCTTCTAACCCCATGAATTAACAAAGAGTCCTATAGACTGATGTGCATTTCATCTTAATTTAAACATGCAACCATTTGGTGCCGTAATATTAATCAACACTGTAGAACTACATATGGAATGAATACAATTAGTTCAGTAGCAACCTTCTCCAGCTCTTTCCTAGTTTAAACCCAAGATCCTTGGTTCCCCCAGCTACCCCTAGTAAATGCCTCCCTAGTGGATGAAAGCTATTACACTCCATGAAAAACACATTCCAAAATAATAAAAAATAGTTATAATGCGGGTATCTTCTTCTTCTTCTTCTAAAAAGGGATGCTGGATCTCTCAAGAGGGAAATGAAGTTTTCAATCTGTATACTGAAAACTCATGAACTTTTAAACATTTTAAAAAGAATTTTGTCGAAGGGGTTCCAGAACTGTCCCGTCATGTTCCCCCAGGAAAAAAAGCCCTGGTTATCTCTGAATAGGAAATACACATTTCCACCAGACAACAAAAACCATATATCTGCATGTACATATCAGAGCACTAAAACTTAACTGATATGTAATGCATCAAATGCACATCACTCAGCAACCCAGGAACTTAGCCACAAGCAATGATATTGCAGTGTGCTGTCTGCTCGTCAGTCTTTAGTGATTCTGATGATTTATTGACCAACAGCTAGTTTCATTTCCACCAGGAAATATAGTCTATTTTCCTAGGGTGATGACAATTGAAGAGCTCTCTTGGAAGGTCTTCAATCAGAGTCTCAGTTGGTAAAAGTTGTTGACATCAGTGAAGCTAATGGGGCAAATTCAGACCTATTAGGTGAAGTGGAGCAAGATGCTTGTCAAGTAGAGTCAAGTGAATGATTTGAGTGGTTATCGTTGAGTTCTGGAAGCCCCTACTGTTAGCCGTCAGACCCCTCCTCCCGCTGAGGGGCAGTTTATAGGTTAAAAGAGCCAGAAACACCCTTCCTAATATCCCAATATTTGAAGTGTAGGGCATTATTTGGGCCAAAATGAAACCAAAATGGATGCCAGCCAGGCATTAGCCTGGGAAAATAGTTTCAAAATGCAAGTCAGAGTAGCTGGCTTGCTATACCCCTTCCTTGCCCTGGAGAGATGCATGAGTTTAGAACAATGGGTCACCCAGGACCTTTTGATTCACTCAGCCTAATCCCATCATCACCCCAGTTTCACTTCCCCTCAGCCATTTACACCTTGCTTAAGTGGCTATTAATTAACACTTAAAACTTTTCACCTTCTTGATGCCTCTTCCTGTCCAGTACTTGCAAAGCCATCAAGTTTTTTATACCTTTGTGTCATGCCTCCAGTTAAGCCATTTGGTCATTGTTTTCTGGCAAATGCATCATCCCCGCCTGAGGGTATATTTTGCCCTATAACTGGACAACTCGGCTGCCCCAGCAGTGTGTGTGTTGTGTGACCATATACACGCCAACCTTGTGGGCTGCTTTTTCTCTCTCCTTCACAGCACAAAATGCTGGTCATTTTTCTCTCTAGCTTTGGGCCATTTTCGCAAATCAGCAAACCCCTGTGTCGGCATTCTTAAATAATCAAACTATGCAAAAGTGTCCCCAGGAGTAGACCCGAATATTGCGCCCCATACCCCGTGTTTTCCGAATCTATCTTTTCAGCTATGTTTTTTCCCCTTTCAATCTTAACTTGCAGTTTCCAGTGAGGTATTCTTATATTCTGATTTATTTTCCTGCCACACTGCCATTTTGTGTTGTCAGTGACACATGTTCACCCCACCTACAGCACCCCAGGTAGTCCTGCACCATTTTTTTTAAAAAAGACATAATATTGATTGTGTTACAACGTAATGTTTTCCATTATGATACAGCAATGTTATAGCATCATGACAAAACGGGCTGTACAAACATGATTGCTTGTTGTACTGTGGTCATAACTTTTCAAGGAGAAGTTGGATAATGGAGCTGGGTGATGCGCGACTATCTGTCCACAAGTTCCTCTCCTTTGCTTTCCATTCATAAATTCATTTATGTTTTGTTGTGGGTGGGTTATGCCACCTTGCACTTGTGTTGCTTTCATTTCCCCCTCCTTTCTTTCCCCCCATAGCTCTTTGTGGTACAATTACTCATCCATGAAGTTCCTTTCCTTTCCTTTTTTTTATTTAGGCGGGTAGATTTTGATACTACGTGCTAGTGTTGTTTCTTCATTCTGTCCCCCTTTTCTTCCCTTATAGCTCCTGGTGTGTGTTTTTCTTTTACACCATTATGCTATTATAACTTTACTGCATATGCAAAAAAGGAGGTTCTGTTGCTGACAAAGTACATTCATGAACAAGAAATTGCTGCAAACGTGCACACTGTAAATAAATTACACAGAAGTAAATTGATCTTGAATAATGATGATTTTCATGAAGAATTATTTATGTTTTCAACAGGTGAACAGGTAGACAAGACGAACTTCTCAAGTGAAAGCTCGTTTCGAGTAGTCTTTCTCAAATGAGTACCTTGTCAACATATAATTACAAATAAGAACACTGAACCCTTCAACAATATGAAGCTGAACAATACTTATCTTACTAAGAAATACATACAATATTACATCCATGTGTATCAAATCCGACAATAAAAGTCTTTGAATCTGTGGATAGATTAATAAAATGATTACATTTGTAATAAATCTGTGATTAATTTCATACTCAACACTGTTATACTATGTTAACAAAATGAAATTAATAAAATCTTACCAAACGATCTTCTTCACCCAGCTATATAGCTACACAAAAACATTTCCGATGGACAGATAGTCTTGAGTGGCTGCTAACAACACTTCCAATATATACATATCCAAGGTCATGTGTTTAAATTACTAATATTGCCAATTTATCAAAAGTACCAATGTGCATATGCCACTTATGTCATGCTTTATTCATATCGAAGCCAGGAGTACTTACTATATGCATCTAACAATAGGAATTCATATGACAACAACACTAGAGCATCTCAGATAAATTGGGACCAGAGCCTAGTGAGCCCGCAATATGAACCTGTACATAACTAACAGGTAAGTATTTACAAGAAGCACGCCAGTTCTAACGCGGAGTTTAACCCGGCCGGTTGGACCGTGGCTAACCTGAAAATCCAGAATGCCTCCCTTTGTAGCAATAATTGATGTATATCAGTGACAGTGTATGGTTTAGAATGGAGAACCTCTAGGATAACACATTGAAAGTCATTTGGACCATGCCCTTTCTCTATGAAATGGGATACGAGGGGGGCTTCTGGATGTCTATGTTTCAATTTTGATCTGTGCTCAAGGATTCGGGTGCGCAATGCCCACGCGGTTTGCCCGACATACCTCAGACCACATGCACATGTAATTAGGTACACAGAGCCTTTTGTCGCGCATGTTGAAAAATGAGTGATGTTTTTTCTAAAGCCCACCTCGGGAAATTGCAAGGCATCTGTTTCCAGCATGAAAGGGCATGCGGCACAAAGTACATGACAACACATGTAGCATGCTTCATAATTATTGAATAACAGCATTATGAATTGCTGTATCCAGTTCAATGATTGCCAGCCATTTTCTTAGTTGGGGACCTTTGAAATGGCAGCAAACATGCTGTTCCCCACGATACATCCAGTCATATTTTTTTTACAGTGTTATGATATTATAATGTTACTGCACATGAGCAAAAAAGGAGATTCTGTTGTTGATGGAGTACATGATGACATGACTGCATGACCCCTTTTCAAAGGAAATGCAGAACACATGGGGAAAGTCAGATCCAAATTCAAGAAAAGAAATTCCCCGCAATAAATGCCCTTTTGTGGAAGGGGTGCCATGAAGTCGGAGTGTCAGCTTTGGATTGAACTCACTGGGAAACAGCAGCAACACCAAGATGTGCAAAATGTCAGGGTTTGTGCCCCCTGTTGATTAAACGGGGGGGAGGTTATCAGAAGACTGTGTAGGTCCCAAAACCTGGCTTTGAGCGAAAGCAGGTGAATTTAGTGATGAGGAAGGAAAGAGAAGAGAAGAGATTGGATGTATACGCTGCCCTTCACTACTCAAATGAGTCTCAGAGTGGTTTACAATCTCCTTTCTCTTCCCCTCCCAACAACAGACACCCTGTGAGGTAAGTGGGATGAGAGAGCTCTCTTGAGAACTGCCCTTGAGAGAACAGCTCTGAAAGAACTTGTGGCTGACCCAAGGGCACGTCAGCAGGTGCATGTGGAGGAGTGGGAAATCAAACCAGGTTTTCCCAGATTAGAGTCCACATTCTTAACCACTACACCACACTGGCTCTCGATTCCTTTATGAGGTCACATATCTGTCTCAAAGCATAGTTTTGGGGCAAGATGGCTAAAGACAGAGTTTCTAGGTGAAACTCATACATACTGTGGATTCCTGAAGCGGTGGAAAAGTCAAAGATTCACCGCAAGAGTTTTAGAAAATCAGTTGATATGCGCTCACCACCCAGTCCTTATCAACCAAAACATTATAACTGATTGAGCCCAGCAAAAGCTTCACTTGCAAATAGCTTCAAGCCTCTTTTCCAAACATCCTTTCTTCCCTGTCCCAGGATGTGAATAAAAGTTACTGATTTTTTATTTTTCCTTCATGTCTCAGAAGAAGTCCTAGGGAAGGGAAGGCATTTCTAAAGCATAAATCAAGCTGTACTAGAGGGGAAAAGTAGGGATGGGCACAAACTGCATTTCTGCGTTTCAGTTTGTGGTTCATAGCTGAACCACAAACTGAACCATGAACTGATATGCTGGTTCACAAACAGAACTGTATTGGTTGCCATTTACATTTTAACCACCTGCTTCCTGTGGCTTTTTGCAGGGAGCAGAAAGCAGGGGGGCATTTAAACCAAACAGCTAAGTGGCAGAAAGCTCCCCGCTGCTTAGCTGTTTTTCATGAAGAACTCTTCATGAACCACTGCAAACCACCACAGACATCAAAATTTGTGAAGCTTCTTCAAGTTCACAAACATTGCTTCACAAACCATGAACCAGCCAAAATTTGTGATGAACTTTAGTTTATCAGCCAGTTTGTGTCCATCCCTAGGAAGAAGAATTCTAACATCATTATAACTACAGCAGGTAGCAACACTAATTAGACTGTGGCAAATTCCTTCATGGATACTTCAATAACTGTGTTTAGAGGCCACTTTAATTCAGTCTTGTCAGGTGGAGGTTGGGATAGAGGCTGCTACATCACACTACCTCTATTGTAAAATAATTTAAAACCCTGATCTTCCCAAAAAGCAGCATGAGATCACATACGTGTACAATTAGCTTTTTAAGCACAATTGAACATGTTTAAACTGTTTGTGAAATGCTCAGCTGTGGTGATTGCAACTGGCAAGCAGACTGCAAGCCAAACCGGCAGGTGACTGAGCATCCCTGCTTACAGGAGCTGTTCTAAAATTAAATACTGCAAAAAGAAAGGGAGCTTGTGTGCCTATATTGCTTCTCCTCCTTTGTAAACAAGTGTTACTCTACTTAACTGGCAGCAGAGGCAGAGTTAATAGCAGGCTGCCATCAGGTGCCATGTGCATCAGACAAATTGGCTGTGCATTAGATGTACATTCAACTACAGAAAAAGACATTATTCTGTGTAAAAATAGGAGCTAAAATACACATTCAGACATGTTGTGTTGTATACCTTTGCCTGGATTGTACCACTTCAAACTACAGGTGGGAAAATGTTCTTTGAATTCTTCCCACATTAAAACTTGTGAGAGCTAGCATGCGAAGGATGAAGATTCTAGCTCTCTCTCCATCAGGGTAGTTTCTTGTGTGCTAGGAATCTGATACTTTCAGGAATGAAATCCCTTAGCAGTGATATGAACTGAGGCACTCTTAGAAGAGTTGTTCTATATCATTGTTGTGAAATATGTCAAAACTTCCTGAAAAGATAATGGGAGAGGCACATGGGAAGCCCATGAGCCCAAGACCATTCTCTAATTTAAAACAAATGGTTAGGAAAAAATTGTTCTTAACAGTAAAATTCAAGGCGTTCATATACAGTTTCTACAGAGCGCAGAGTATTGTTGATAGCAATGCTGTTTTTCCAATTCACACAGCGTTCAAGCATCTGTAAAACTTGGCTAGAAACCTAACGAGAATATATTCTATCGTGGTGTCTCTGGCATTCTCTTCAAGGTCCCAGCTGGTGACACGAGCAAGTGCAGCATCACTCTGTTGGTATTCTGATATCTCTGGTTCTTGATCCTGGCCAGAACCAGGAAATGATTACAACGTTTTGAAGCCTTTGAAAAGTTTCATTTTATTTCACATTCAGTTACAATCAAAAGTCTAGAGGGAAAAGGAATGGTATTTTTCTCAAACAAAACTGGCCAGCTTGAATAGATCTTTAAAAAGAACAGTGGCTGGAGCTTCCAGATATTACACTGTAACTTTTGAATGCTCCGTTCACTCCTTTCAGTTTGTTAAGCAACACAGATTTCCTTTGTAACAAATACCACTTTTGCCATCATGGCTGTGATCATTAAGTTAGCAAGGAGAAAGTTCTGCAGCCATCTACATAAAACATTCGCTCACTGTGGAAATAGCAACAACAGAGAAAGACGAACTGAAGTTCCAAGGCTTCACATGGTGATAAGTTTTATTTTCGGAGGTATGTGATGGAAGTCTCATTGCTCATATTGTGTACACTAATCTTTCTATTACCTTTGGTTAATGGGATACCATAGACTTTGGATAAACAGCCATCTTCTTAACCTTTGCCTGCAGTTTGCAGTACATGATACAGTTAATACATTTTAAATGTAATAAAAGGTATATATTGTCTACTGTAGTTAGACTATTTGTAGTTCATATGAGACAAATTATTTAAGGATTCTTATCCTAACACAAACCCTGGTTACCCGTTGATGAATTGATGATTTGGTGCAATCTGGTCCAATATTTTAAACAATAAAATTCTAGAATACAGCCCTTCCCACAATGAGGCAAGTAGCTTTCTTGCTATCTCTTTTGCTAAACCATTGAGGTCCAGTGCATCTCCTAGTGGTATGCAAGTAGTTTTAGTGGTGACCTGTTAGGGGCGCTAGTGTGAAAAGTAGGGAAATCACTTTCAGAATTTGCTGAGGACCCAATTTGCAGTATAAAACAGGAAAATATATTAATATGTATATGGAAGCCATTGCATTGATTGTGCCATTGCTAATTAAGTCACTCTCCATAAAATAGTTCCTGAGAACAGACAGTAAGTAATGACTATCTATAGATGTTTATGAGAAAAATAATTGTATTATCTGGTTGTAAGAGAATAGAAAGACTATTAAGATCAACTGACACCACCTGCTTGGCTGTTCCACCCATGTACCAAATCTGAACCTGAAGGGCACACAGAGGAGAGTCTTTTGTGGCTGCTTTCATACTTTCTTTTGTGGCTGCTTTCATACTTTCTAGAAGAGCTGTTCAGCCTTGTATGTTGGCTTGGCATTCAAATCAAAGGTGGAGTAAACTATCATTTAATGAAGAACTACTTTCTTTAATTCTTGTCATTAACCTGTCCTGAGACTTTTGGAAGGTGCAGAGTAGAAACAGACTCAAATAAATGACAGTAGAAGCACAGAAGAAAGCAGTAAATAAGGTAGGATGTGCCATAAAGTTTTAAATAGTTGTTGACAATTTGTGGCCAATTTTGTTTAGGAATTACAACCCCAATGTACAAGAGCTGAGCAGTTCAGCCAAGTTCGAGCTTTCAGGTTGTGAAAATTTATGGACTACAGACTCTTTTGTAAATATTGATTACTGGCTGGCTCAAACAAGCAGGCATTTACTTTTGTTTTAGGATGCAATCCCTATGAACACTTACTTGCAAGTCAGTTTCAATTAAACTCACAAGAATTTACTTTCAAGCAGGGATGATGAGATCCTCAATACAAATGAGATCCTCAATACAAATCCAAACTTGCATTATTTACACAAGTCAAGTCTTCCATCAGATCAACTTCTTCATCTTGTTTAGTGTTTGGTTTGAATTCTGTGTTGAGCAGCTTTGTGCCTGCACAGTAGCTGTTCGTGTTCCAGTGTAAGGGTCCCTTTTGAAAGGTGAAAATATATAACTTGTGAAGGCAAGCAACAAGAGCAGGTCTTCATCATGATTAAAGAAGCTGCCTAGGGAACAATAGATCTTCCTGGGGGAAATAACTGCAACACCCATGAGGCAGTTCAAGAATGCTTGTGTGTGAATTTATCTGCAGTCAGGACAATTGTGTTGCCTTTCCTTATACTTTACAGAATGGGTGATGATCCCTGAGACACAATCCTGTTACCCAAGTAGGAGGTCTCCTAATTAGTTTGGGGAATTAGCTTTAAGGAGACAGAGTGAAAGGGGGTAACTGGGATCTCCACCTATGTCTACAGGGATTTTTCCCTTTAAGAGAACTCTCAAATAAACCAGGCAGATGTTCAAGTAGAAAGGTTTTTATTAAAAGAAAAGAACAAAGCAAAAAGGCACACAATAAGCACACATACAAGAGCTAGGGGAAGGGAGGAAAACAATTGCAGGAAGGGTGATAATTACCAGTCTTGAAGAAAGAGGTCCACAGAAGCAGCAAGTTGGGCACCAAGTTGACCAGCATTTCTTGGAGAGAAGAAAAGAGCCCAAAAATGTGGGGGTGTATGCGAAGGATCCAAGGTACAGGAGCAGGCTGCTTTCTGATATAGAGCAAAATGTGCCCTCTGGCAGGTATGATATGTTTGCCCGAAAAACAATAACTTTATGAGCTTTTTGGAGGTAGGCAAAAAAAGATAAGAAAGACTTAGTGGGTTTTTCTGAGGTGGACTATAGGCATGAAAGGAACTTGATGACCCTGCAAGTATTGGACAGAAAAGCTAATGGGTTTGGTAAATATAATTAAGAGTTGATTAAGTGGTGCTTAATTAGAGTAAGTGGGTGCAGAGGAAGTAAGGTTGGACTTGATGAGATTAGTTCAAGGGTGAGTCAATAGGTTTTTTGAGACCCATTGTCTTACATTTATTTATTTATTTATTTATTTATTTGATTTTTATCCCGCCCTCCCGCCGAAGCGGCTCAGGGCGGCTTACAACAATAAAAACAATAAAACAACACGTCTAAAACAGTCTATACAAAACATTAAAATCACAATTTACACACAGTATAACCTACTCAAGGTGGCGACTATAAAGTGCTACATACTCAATCCAAGTTGTTGAATGCTTGGCGGAATAACTCCGTCTTCACCGCTCTCCCGAACTGGTAAAGATCCCGGAGGGCACGGATCTCATGGGGGAGCTGGTTCCATAATGTTGGTGCTACCAAGGAGAACGCCCTGGTTCTAGTAGATGTTAATTTGGCATCCCTGGGGCCAGGGAGGACTGATCGGTCCTGTGACTCAGATCTCAGTGCTCTCGGGGGAACATACGGGGAAAGGCGATCCCGCAGGTAGACAGGCCCCAGACCATAAAGGGCTTTAAAGGTCATAACCAGCACCTTGAAGCGTAACCGGAACGCTATTGGCAGCCAGTGCAGCGCCCTCAGCACCAGCTGAATGTGTTCCCTCACAGAGGCACCCACCAACAGCCTGGCTGCAGCATTCTGCATCAGCTGCAGCTTCCGAAGTTGCATTTATGCATTTCTCTAGAGTATGGAGGGGACAATAGACAGTCAGCCATTTCTTCTCATCTTCCAAAAATACTTCCCCAGACTTGTTCCTGACCAGCATCCATTTTGTGTCATTTTGGGCCAGGCAGTGTCCTGTATGTATGATTTTTGAGATGATATCTTAAGAAGGGTGTTTCTGCCTCTCTAAGCTGTGAGAGGAAGGGTCTGACTGGTAATAATCCTTTTAGTAGTATGAATGTTTCCAAACAAGATTTCTGTGGACTCAGAAGAAACCACAGTTCCCATGTTGCAATTCCCATAGACTCAGAAAGCTTGGCAGCCATTGATAGAAACCAAATGATGCTGCCTTAAAGCACACAGAAATACTCAAGCAGTAAGCCTCATCTCAAAATATGATCCCCTCTCCCGTCTAACACTGCCTTTTAGCAATAGGTAGTGGTAAAAGAAGACATAATGGCAGAGGGGATTAGACAGCTGCTGCAGCAAAGCAATGTGCAATTGTGCATGAAGAGATGTTGTCATGATCTGGGCTGTGCCACCAGAGGTCTACTAGGCCCAGGGAGCCTGGCTAGCAGTAAGTGAGGCTGGGCCTACAACTCCCAGAAGCCCCTGAGATGTTTTGGAGCCAATATTAACCAATAAGAAAAGAGGAGGGCTTGGAATGAAATCTCTGGAGCAGCAGGAACAGCTGTTCTTCTTCCCAGAGGGCAGAGCCAGAAGGAAGGCTGCTGCAGGGAAGAAACTCTCATTCTGAGGGAAGGGTGAGTAATCTAAGGCCACTGCAGATAGTGAGCTAGGGACAGTATATTTAGATGCATAAGGGCATTTGATTTATTTTATTTTCACCCACTTACTGTTATTCTGCACCTTGTTGTTTGACCTCCTATAAAATAAACCTTTTCCTTGTTGTACTCTGCCTGGTCCTCACGCCTATTATTCAGCCAAAAGGGAGGTCTGAAGGTCTTGGGAGGGTGCTCTGGGCCTTCTCAAGGGATCCTAAATCCAGAGTGGTGGCAGCGTCAGGAGACACCCCACCTGAGTCGTGACAGATGTCTTTTTACACAATCAAACATGTCTGAGCTGTGCAGATGTAGCCAAACAGTTTGTTGAACATTCAGCAATTATCACTACCTGCAAGCAAGACATAAACCAAACCTGTGTGGGTGATGAAACTTCCCTCCTTCAGGGTAAACATGCATAAAATTGTGCTGCTGATAGGGTTTAGCACGCAAGTGATCAGATTATCCAGAATTGAAAACTCTTCTATGGATTGGCAACCATAAACAGACAACCAAGACATTAATTTTAAAGAGATTTTCCTTCCTGATCTGTAGCAAAGCATTTAAAATTATCCAACTATTACTGAAGAAGCGTTGGACATGGTTAGGAATACATATCGCCCACCTAACAGATACATTGGGTCACATTGCTTGGAGAAACCTCATAGCTCGTAAAACTAAACTAGTCTCATCTGTTTTAACATTAACAAATGATCATGATAATTAAGAGCAATCTTAATATATCCCCTCATTTTTCAGGCTTAGCTCAGATGGATATGGTGTTGGAGGGCATGTGTGGACATTATCCTTCTTAAGATCACATCCTTGGTTACTTTTTTCATCTGTGTTAGAAGATTTACCAAGATTTACCTGAGCCCATTTTGGGGGGTAGTGCAGGGTATAAATGTAATAAATAAATAAATTTGTGAGGGCTAAAGAAGACAATGACAAGAATCTGCCCATCATTAAAAAAATGTAGTTCTGCTGGTCTGAGTTCCTCATGCTTTGGCGTCACCTTTTTCTGTGTAAATACACATAGGCATGCACAGAGTACAGCATGAAAAATTATTAACAATGTAGAGTCACCCTGAACTTCTTCTTTCACTGCACATGCCTAGCCTCCAGTAGGCACATAGACTCCCACCCCATATAATTGCATGGTTGCCACTCCTGCCGCATACATGATTTAAAATTTTTTAATAACAGTTTTATTAGAAATATATGTAACACTTATTACAACATTAACTTATTTGGTTTGCAAAGATACTATAACAAGATCCCGAAAATCTGAAATAACATATTCTGTAGCAACAAGATCTCATATAAGTCAACATAACCTTTCATTAGCTGGTGCATACATGATTAGCTGCTGGCGTCTACATTTTTAAAGGCAGAGTGACCATTATTTCTTTGTTCTAAGGCAAGGAATTTTCAATTTTCGTAACCAAAAATTTAAGTCTAGGTTCCTACTAAGGAGTAAGAGCAACAGATTTCTGTTCACCTACTCCCTTCTAAACTTGCTCACTCTTTGGGAAATTTTAGTTGGTTCTAATAAAGGTATTGCATTACTCTCTCTGACAGAATATTTTTTCAGAAGGTCTAGCCTTACTTTTTTCTTTTTTTAGAGCAAAGGTTCCTAACTTTTTTGAGGGTGTGAGTACACCTTTGAAATCCTGACAGAGGGTGGTGGGCGCAGTCACAAAATGGCTGTCACAGGATGTAAAGCCAGTCACGCAATGGCTGCAGAAGGAGGCGAAGCCAACCACAAAACATCAGGGAGTGATGCATAATTCTAATACTCTCCAGCATTTTAGATGAACAGGATGCCTTTTAAAATAAACATAATGTTTAAAAATATTTTTTTGCTCACAGAGGGCTTACCTCCAGTTATGCAGTAAAGGTGGCATCTGCTGCCAAAGCAATGTTTTGTGAAGTTGCAGAGCCAAACAGATGTCCAACGGCCAATCAGAAGCACCACTTGGCTAATCCCACTTTCTAAAAACACTTAGTAGGGATGAGCACAAACCATATTTCGTGATTCGGTTCAGTTTGTGATTTGTGGCTGAACCACAAACCAAACCACAAACTGATACGCTGGTTCATGAACCAAACCAATTTATATCGGTTTGTGAGCCATATAAAGTTTAACCCCCTGCTTTCCGTTCTGTGCAGATTTTTGCAGGGAGAAGAAAGCAGCTGTTTGGTTTAAATGGCTCTGACCCCTTTAAACACTGCTTTCTGCTCCCTGCGCAAAGCCAAGGGAAGCAGAAAGTAGGGATTTCCAAACAGCTGAGCAGCATTGGGTTTCAATGGCTCTGAGCCATTTGTGGGGAGCAGAAAGCAGAGAGCCATTTAAATTCCTGATTTCTGCTCCCCACAGCCTTTTGCTCCCAGCCTTTTAAACCAAACAGCTGAGCTTTAAACCTGTTTTTCATGAAAAAAAATTGTGGAAGTTCATGGTGATGCTTCAGTTTGTGAACATCAGTGAACCATGAACTGGTCAAAATTTGCGACATTAGCCAGTTTGTGCCAATCCCTACTTGTTTGGATCCTGGAAAGGTGTTGGTAGGAGCCTAGGGACTCACAAAAATCACTTTGGAGAATTCTGTTTTAGAGATAGGTGACATAACACTTATCCCTGGTCAAGTAATTTATATGCCCAAATCAGCAGTTTAGTTTTTCAGTGTCAGAATGATTAAGTAAGGCCAGGGCACTCTCTTGACACTATCAAAGTCTCCCCCAGCTAACCCCCAACCACATTTGTACTCAGTTCCTTTCTCTCATACCTTGTTCTGGCAGCTGTGATGCACCCGCTGTGCAGTGTTCAAGAAAAAGAATGAGCCTGTCCCCAATCTCTCTTTGCCTTTCCCATCTCCTGTTCTCTGTTGTCTCTTGCCTGTTTCAACAGTGTCCAGGGCTCCAACTGTATCCTAACAAATACAGTCCTCTCAGCACCTGATATTAAAACTTCAAGTACCTGGGGTCTACATGTCCCAGGGTGCCTTTGGGCTTCAGATGTTGCTGAAATTGTGTCCAAATTACCAGCCGAATAGAGAAGGAAGGGGAAAATAGGGTGAGTGACACTATCTTCCCTCTTCTTGCCTGGCTAGTGCTGTGCAGCCAGTGAACAGCAGCACTGGATGAAAGAGGACAAAGCAAAGGAGAATGTATACAATCCTAGGAGAAAAGAGTGCATTATAATACCTTCACACTGAAGCCAAGCATTATGAACCTTCTGAGTCCTAACATTCTGTAAAAAAACACAAAAACTATTCTGAACACCACTAATGGATAACTCCCACCCTGCCCTAGCAGCTCCCAAACTGTGTAAAATTCTATCCTGAGGTGTTTTCTCTGCTCCACATGTTGGATTCTCAGAACATTGATTTCCTCTCTTGTATGCATCACTGTCGCTTTTCATAATGGCAAAACAGACTGCAAAATTATATTGGTCTGAGTCAGTCATATTCTTCTTTTTGCACTAGCATAAAAACAAATAATTAAAAAGGTATCGTAATATAACCCAATGGAATACAGGATGTATATATGCAGGGCAGAAAGAAATTTAAATGTGGGGGTGGGGATGTTATCAAGAAACATGTGCTCTGGGGCAACATAGTTGGCAGACTATTTTTGCTTCTCTGTATTGCGTACTGGGAGAAAAGAAAATACTTCCTTGTTGCTACCTAATATGCAAACATTTCTGAATCTGAATCCTAATCCAGTAGGCTCTTGGTTGAATGGTGAGGGGGAAATGTGGATAGGGATGCACAGTCAACTACATTTTAATTGGATGATATCCACATTTGGATGTGCATCCCAGTGTGTTCCACCTACACTGCATTCACTGTCAATGGGATCACAGTGTAAAAACCTAATATGTAAGGATCATTTGTATTTTCATTAACTATAAAATGCAGTAGCCATAAATTACAGTGCTGCCTGTTCACTGTCAGTGGGACACGAATTCTGAGGGCACATCTCAGCGGATATCTCCATTCACGCTCTGTAAGAGTAATTAGAGCTCAATATGGGCTGGAGAGGCATTTGTGATTCTGAGGTCCTGGTCAGTGGTCAAAGCTGGGGCCCAAAACTAAAGACCGGGGGGGGGGAGGCATGGGCCCATGCCATCTCACAGTCAGCTCATTGTTGCTGCCGGCCAGTCAGGGCAATAAGCAGCCAGCATGACCTGAGCAGCTGGGGAGGGTGAAGCCCTCCAACCACCGAGGGGGGGCTCCCCACTATCCAGCTGACAGGCAGGCAGTGGGAGACAGGAGGGGACCAGTGTTCCCTCTAAGCTGAGTTAGTGTGAGCTAGCTCACAGTTTTTTAGCCTCTGGCTCACATTTTTGTCTTAGCTCAGGAAGAATAGCTCCAGAGCAAACTAATTTATGCAGTGGCCAAATCGCTCGCTCACAACTTTAATGTCAGGAGCTCACAAAGCAGAATTTTTGCTCACAAGACTCCACAGCTTAGAGGGAGCATTGGTGGGGACAACATACCGTTAGTGCGTGTGCATGCCCTTACATCTGAAGGATGCGTTCGAGAAAGTCTGGAGTGCAGGCGAGGCTGTGGTGGCTGCATAGCTGCTCAAGGCTTCCTATAGCCAAGGCATTTTATTGGTGGCAATGAGCTGGGCAGTGGAGAAAGCTCCCACAAGGCAGGTCAGCAGATGGGGCACCTAGCATGAGGCCCCTCCAGAGTGGGCCAGGGCTGCTGTCCTGGTAGCCCTGTGCCTAAGATGACTCCTGGACAGGGGTCAGAGTTTGGCTGAATTGCAGTAGCAGACAATAAAACTGCCAGCACAGAAGCACAAGGCAAGAGGACTGGTCCAGTAGTCTGGACAATGATGAATGGCATCGTTAGCTGCCTGGAATATAAGGAAATAAGGTGGTGCATAAGTATTTCAAATAAATAAAATGTGTTCTTTCCCCTGCATCCCGGAGCAGCAACACATTGGGGAATAGTAGCTGCAGTACTGCACAAAACAGAAAAGGATGGTGTTTTTTCACACAGTTGTGACCCCTGAAATGGAAATTTTTGCAGTGAAATTTCAGTATGGCATGAGAACCAGCTGCAGCATACAAGGAGTAATGGCAGATGTTGAAACAGGTTACAAGAGATGCTTGCTTTAAAAGATGTACTGTTATTCTATGCACATTATTTACAGCAAGTGGTGGCACAAGAACTCTCTGGAATGTATGGATGAAGCTGATTTTGTAGATTCTCATCCTAACTCCAGCTAGATTCAGAAGGGTTTGGATATAGTTTTTGGAGTCCACAATGGACTGGACGTGGGTGAATAAACTGAAGCTTAATCCAATCAAGACAAAATCTGAAGGGCCTATTTTATCTGGAGGTGGGTGATGTTCTCCTTCTGATTGGACTTGCACTGTTCCTAAAGGCCAGGTATGTTTTTTGATCCAGCATTGCTCCCATACCCCTGGTAGTTGTCTCGGCTAAGAGCAATTCTTACTAGCTTGGGTGGTTCGTCAAATATGGCTGCTACAAGACAGAGGCAATCTGGTCCCTGTGATTCATACCCTGGTAACCTTCAAACTGAACTACTGCAAAGTGGTCTCTACTGGCTGCCTTTGAAGGTTGTTTGGAAACGTCAGTTACCTGAAAATGTAGTTATCTGATTAATCAAAAGAATGAATCAACATATAACACCAGTTGCCCTAGCTCCCAACCTATTTCCAAACATATATAAAAGTACTAGACTTAACTTTTAAATTTTTAACTTCCAGACTTCTGATACACTAAGGCTGAGGATACACTGGCAGTATGAAGTGGGAGGGAGGCGGGGCAAAAAGACCCGAACCAAGTTGTGCCGGGGATTCCCGGTTGTATTGCACCTACTGATGCGGGAGCATACTGGGGAGGAAGCACAGGGGAGCATTTGCACTGTTGGCCCACCCCTGGCGGAGGCGCGGCTGCAAGTGGCTTTTTTTCACTCTGGCGACATGCGCCTCTGCGCATAGGCGCAGCATTGCGGCTTGTTTGCGGCTTTTAGCATGCACACTTCTGGGAAGCAGGATCAACGCGCCCTCCAGGGTTTGCTACGGCTTTCACCTGGTACTTTTTTAACACGGTAGGGAATCGTCATAGGACGGGTTGAGCACGGCTGGGGAATGCCTAACAGCTGTGGCTGTGTGAACCGGCCCCTTTAATCCATTTGTGAAATGTGCCTATATTGGACCAAACTGCCAGTCTGAACTCAGCCTAAGAATCGCGGAACAGATTTTATTCCAAGTCCCCTGTGGTCAGATTCGCAGGGATGAGAAGTGTGTCCTTTTCAGCAGTAGCACCTTCTTTTGAGTATTCCCTTCCCAGGGAAGCCAACCAGGCTTACTCTGTTCTTTTTCTCTTGAAATTAGTGAAGACATTCCTATTTCAGCAGGTATCCATAGTGAGAGGCAGACTGCTATTTTGAGATGATCCATTACTATGTTTCTCTTATATGGTGCTTAGTGTTACCTTCAACAGCCAACTCATTGCTCTATGGCACTGATGCCTGTCCATTTTCTTAATGCAGCTTTATTGGTTTACACGCTACCCTGGGAGCCTTTTAAGAACATGTGGCCAAATAAAAAGAGATGATTTTTTTAAAAAATTAAAAACTTCAGAATGACATTGAATGAATCAATTATGCCCAAATGGCCAACAATAAAGAACGTACGTGAAGGAAGACTCCAGATCTGAAGCGTTCAATAATTAATTACTTTATGCTGAAATTAAAAAGAGAGGTTATACTTTGATCTCTTCTAGTGGCAGCAATCAGATTTTTCTTGGCAGCAAACTTAAGCAGCATCAGGGCATTGTTTCTGCCAGTGTCGAAGTCATGCAAGTTGAAAATATGTTAACATTTTTTCAGTTGACAAACTACTCACCAGTGAAACACAGCAGAATTGTGCTGTGGACCCACTGCCAAGATGTTGTTTTTCAAGGAATATTCCCCCATGCAGTATGAAAGTACAGAAGACTATCAGATGAGTTTAAGGTCATGTTCTAGTTTTGCAAATATATATAACCATTTGGGGGGAAAACCCGTCCAAATACAGAAGAGGTCCCATCAAAATCCTTTTACGCTTAGTGTGCATGCTGCACAGCTAATTAGCTCTGGGGATAGCAACATACAGCTTCAAAACCTCACATAGCTTTTGATGAATGCTGCAGATTGCTGAAAGCATACTCACCATTACTGGACAAAGAAAGATTCTAAGCCTCATTGGCCATCAATATTTATTTATTTATTTATTTATTTAAGTATTTTTACCCCGCCCTCCCCGCAAGCGGGCTCAGGGCGGCTTACAAGGGGCATAGCCCGGACATAAAATCACATAAAATCCAATAAAATCCAATATATGGTACATTTTATAAACTATAATTTCAATTGTAAGAGCTGTCTCATTATGTTATACATATGAGAATTTGTGGAATTTGGTTTTCAAATGTTATTGCTTTACAAACAAGGAATATTGTTTGTGGCAACAATAAATCAGCTGCCTTTCTTTTCCTTTTTCCACACTGGAGTAAATCCAGAGAGACATATGCATGGAATACAATAACTCCAAGTTTGGTTGAATGTGAGTTTTGTCTCAGTCAGTCGGGACAGAGGTTTTCAGGAAAAGATATCTCTGATCATAACGAATGTAGTGCCATCTCCAGAGCTGATTTCAATCCAAGCAACCTTTTAGAACAATAGTAATAATTAAGGAATTGTAAAGTCAAGTTTAAAAAATAAAATAAATATAGCTCACTTTTGTCCCCAGTGGAGACCCAAAGTAGCTTATGAGATTGTTCTCCTTTCCTCCACCCTATCCTCATAACAATAACTTTGGGTTGTACGTAGGGTTGGCAGGTCTGGGTTGGAAAATACCTGGAGACTTTGGGGGTGGATCTGTGAGAAGGTGGGGTTTGGGGAGGGGGCCTCAGCATGGTCCAGTGCCACAGAGTCCACCCTTCAAAGAAGCCCTTTTCTCCAGGGGAGCTGATGTCTGTCATCTGGGGATCAGTTGTAAAAGCGGGAGACCTCCAGGCCCCACCTGGAGGCTGGCAACCAGTGTTCCCTCTAAGCTGAGTTAGTGTGAGCTAGCTCACAGTTTTTTAGCCTCCGGCTCACACATTTTTGTCTTAGCTCAGGAAGGAGGGCTCCAGAGCATACTAATTTATGCAGTAGCCCAATGGCTCGCTCACAACTTCAGTGCCAGTAGCTCACACAGTAGAATTTTTGCTCACAAGACTCCACAGCTTAGAGGGAACATTGCTGGCAACCCTAGTTGTATATTAAACTGAGAGAGGTTGACGGGCCCAAAGTCACCTGGTGAGCTTCCATAGCAGAGCCAGAGATTTAAATCCAGCTCTCCCAGGCCCTGTGCTGACACTCTACCCACTACACCATGACAATTTGCCACCTGTTCCACCACTTAATCAGGTGGAACCTAGATATGAACTCAGTTTTTCCTGCCAGATATCACTGAGTGTGACTGAGCCCATTCAGTCCCTGCATAGCTTTGCAGAGATAGCAGCTGTTGGATAATATTATAAATGTTTTGCTTCTTGTCACTGCGCTGAATACACCTGAGCTCTCCCAAGCAGTATCTGCATCTTGCTCTATAATGGGCTCTACAATTTCCCAAGTGAAAAACAAGGCTTCACAAAACTAAGCAATTTAGTTTCCTTAGCTATTTTATCAGTCATAATGGGCAGAAACAAAGGTCACGACAACTGTCTCTCCGCTCAGAACCAGAGGAATTACCACCATCTGCTGAGGATGGGGATCATTTTCATCACTATGAATCATTACTCACTGGATATAAGTGCTGGGCCCTTTTCTAAATAAAACCTTCCTGCCTGCTTTGTCAGCCAAAGATGTCCTTCAAAAGCATTTTGCTATTTGTTTCTGAAGCAGCCTTCAGATTCCTTTTGTGCTTATCTTCAACTAATCATAGATCACATCCGTGAAAAGCTGCCCTGCAGGGTGGAACATTTATACACTTCACTTCCATTTCCATAAAGTGAAGGAAGATAAGAACCCATGGGAAACAAAGCACCCCATTTTATATATGGAAGCATATAGTAGACAACTGATAGTCCATCCTGAATAGTTCCAGAGGGGTAGTCATGTTGGTCTGTGGTGTCCTAGAATAAATTGTTGTGGTCTGGTGTGCTCTAATCTGTGAAAACTTATGCTCACATTAAAACCAGTTAAATGCCATAGGACTCCCAATTATTTAAGTCTTGCAATAATGGAACATCCTGGAAGAACAAAGAAAGTTTTGGGGCTGCTTTCACACGGCAAGGATTCTCTGCATTGCTTCCATCATTACTGCAAATGCATAGGCAGAGGTCATTTCGGGGGGGATCGTGGGGGATCGCAGCACTGCAAATGCATAGGCATAGGTGATGGATCTTCCACAAGTGGGAGTTTTCTAAGTTGTCCTCTGGGTTTTTTTTCCTGACTCCACATTGTCTCTTGGAGCTTGGCCATCATGGCTATCCATTGCAACTTGCTATCACTCTGTCTTTGCTCTCTTCTTCATATATGTGCCACAACACTGTACTCACTCTATTACAATTTGAAATAGATTGCTATATTGTGATGGTGTTACAGTGCTATAGTGCTATAGCAGTTACCTTTTTTAAAAGGTGGTACAGCAGGAAAAGAATGGTAGGAAAATGGCATCTGTGTGGGACTGACAGGCAGAAAATGATGCCAATGTGGGCAGGACGTCTGCTGGCAGGAAAATGCACACATTCCTGCCAGGTGGTATGCTAATGCTTTGGGCTTCATTCTTTCCCAAAAGATCAGACTAAGGTAGGTTTGAGACAGAATGCACTGAGGACAAGGAAAACCTGCAAAGAGGACCATTGCAACACAGCATCATGTGGAAGCTCCAAACAAAAGACCTTCAGCATGGGATGCACACATTCCTTCCAGGTGGTATGCTAATGCTTTGGGCTGCATTCTTTCCCAAAAGATCAGACTAAGGTAGGTTTGAGAAAGAAGGCACTGAGGACAAGGAAAACCTGCAAAGAGGATCATTGCAACACAGCATCATGTGGAAGCGCCAAACAAAAGACCTTCAGCATGGAAGCCAAGGCAGACAAAAACCTCCCTGCAGAAGCAGCCTTTATTGCTCTTTCCAGTAAAATCCAACATGCCCTGCATTTTTGAAGCTGGTCTCACATTTGCAAACAGTTATCTCACAGGCTCCACCTCAGTTGCCAGAGGTGCAATTTCATCAGCCCCATAACACAAGGCAGAGTGACCGGCCTGGGGCTGTTTGCAAAAAGTGTGTATAGCGGCCTTTGCTGACGCAGTTTTGCCATGCTGCAAACTTCAACACAAACAAGATCACCAGGCAAACACACCTGGTTCAAACTCCCTTGCTTAAATGCAAAGTAAGCTCTTGAATGCTTCACCTTGCAGTTCTATAGCAAAGTATAATGCTTTGAACCTGTGCAGTTGTTACCCAAACTGGACCCAAAGAAGGGGAAATTAGCTTTAAAAGGGTTCCAGAGAGGAATAATGTGAGGCTTTTGTAGCCTTTGTATACCAGGGTGGATCTCGGTTGTGGTACCCAGAATAAAATTACAAAGAAAGAGAGTGATTGAGAACACAAACAAATAGCTTTATTGTGTACAAAATAAAATAAAAAGAATAAAAATGTAAAGAACCTACACTAGGTACCTAAGAACTAATTTCCTAAGTAAGCACAGACACACACCAACATACCACCAAGAGGGTGGAAGGGAGGAAATTGGGAAGTTTTAGGGAAGGGACATACATCCTGAAATCCTGGTCCTGAGGTCTGGAGACCTCCAGGGGACAAACAAATCTGAAGTCCAAGGAGCAGAGGAAAAAATAAAATAAAAGGAGTCTGCAACACAGTTGCAGGGGTGTTCAGGTAGTGGGGGGAAATCTGTCACACTTTTCACTGAGTTGGGGTGGTCTTTTTATGGGGAAAGGTTCCATAGCTGGATATGGGGACCTACTTTCCCAGGATCTTGATTGGTCCAAGATATGAAGCTTGAATTTGACAGGGCAGTTTGAAGGTAACTGCTGTCAAAATCTGGCAGGAAGATTAGTAGGTAAATAGCTGACATTCCAAGATGGGGTGTTGGATGGGTTTAGCATATTGACAAAGAACCAAGAGGGAATGATGGGTTTAAGTGTCCTCCTGATGGCCCATCCTGGGTAGATAGGATGGGAGGCTGCCTTTATCAATGGCTGGATTGGACTTGTGATGTTTAAGGGTGGCCCAGCTGTCTATAGTTGGAGATGGTTCACATTGCCTTAGAACCATAGAATCACAGAGCTGGAAGAGGCCATACAGGCCATCTAGTCCAACCCCCTGCTCAATGCAGGATCAGCCTGGAGTATCCCTGACAAGTGTTTGTCCAGCCGCTGCTTAAAGACTGCCAGTGAGGGGGAGCTCACCACCACCTCCCTAGGCAGCTGATCCCACTGTTGAAAAACTCTTACTGTAGAAACGTTTTTCGTAATATCCAGCCAGTACCTTCTTGCCTGTAAGTTAAACCCATTCTTGTGAGTCTGATCCTCTGGGAATTTACAATGTCATGGTTGTATCCAAGTGCCTTTATGAGCCTCCCAAAGTTTCAGATCCCCTGGTACTTAGGCTCTGAAAGGATGTGCCTATTAAAACAATTAAGTCCAAAACAAACAGGGGGCCCCACGAACCAAAGTGCTCCTGGCTGGAAGAGGGAATGAGGTCCTTATACAGCAGCCCTTTGGTGTTTGCAGCTGCTTCCTCTTAATTCAAGAACTAAATCATCTCAATTTCTAGGATTTCTCAGGGTCATGGTTATTCCAGTCACTAAACTGACTGACTTGCATAAAGTGTGGAATCATTTGTAGTTAGTCCCTTCTCCCGATTTGTAGTTAGTCTCCTCTCCTGAGTGAAGGGCGGGGTAGAAACAGGCCCATAGCTAGCAACGTTTTGCTCAGGGGGGCCATGTTTTGCTCAGGGCCCCCACCACCAATGTTCCCTCTAAGCTGTGGAGTTTTGTGAGCAAAAATTCTACTTTGTGAGCTACTGCCATTAAAGTTGTGAGTGAGCAATTTGGCTACTGCATAAATTAGTTTGCTCTGGAGCCCTCCTTCCTGAGCCAAGACAAAAAGGTGTGAGCTAGAGGCTAAAAAACTGTGAGCTAGCTCACACTAACTCAGCTTAGAGGGAACACTGCCGTAGGTAGGTGGGGCTGAGAGGGCTCTTTCCAGAACTGCCCTTTCAAGAACAGCTCTGAAAGAACTTGTAACTGACCCAAGGTCACCCAGCAGGTGAAAGTGAAGGAGAGGGGAATCAAACCCGGTTCTCCGCGCACTTAACCACTACCCCAAACTGGCTCTCAGAGACAGAGATGGCCAGACACACCAACACAGGTAGACAGACAGATGGACAGGCAGAGACAGATGCCAGAGAGACAGACAAACACAGGCAGGTAGACAGAAAGACACCGATTTTTATTTATTTATTTAATTCCCTGCCCTCCTTGCCGAAGCAAGCTCAGATAGGCAGAAAGACATAGACAGACAAGATGGACAGACACAGATAAATAGACAGAGACAGCCAGACAGACCAACGCAGGTAGACAGACAATGGACAAGCAGAGAGACAGAAAGACGCAGGTAGACAGATGATGGAACAAAACAGATATATGGACAGACGGACACAGATGATCAAAAAGCTCGGTCCAAAACACATGCATGAAGCACAACCAGCAGCCCGAGAGAGCTGGCTTGGGGGGGGGAGGGGGCGCCCGTCACAGTCCCCCCCA
>NW_015174294.1:375865-393264 GCF_001447785.1 Gekko japonicus
GCGGCGGCAACCACAACCGGCAGCAGCACTGACCTTGGAGGGCAGCGAGGGGCAGGAGGGAGGAGGGGGAAGCAGAAGATTGGTGGAGGGGGCCCACAAAACCCACGGGGGGCGGGCCCCAAGGGCCCCATGTAGGCTACGGGCCTGGGTAGAAATCCAACTCTTCTTCCTCTCCTCCTCCTCCTCCTCCTCCTCCTCCTTCCTCCAATTTATGTAGTTGGTTGTGTTGTTTCAATGACTGGCTAGGTTGTATTGCTTGCTTTTGTGCCAGGGCAGTCAGTGCTATTTGAGAAGTGATTGCAAGGGATTGATTGTAAGATTAGCTAGATGCATGATCAGACACTGAAGGCAAACAGAGATACTGGCTTCAATCCCATGGAGGATTTCCACAAATGAAAGGGATTTCCAACCATGGAGCATGGCTTTCTCATTTCCACCCTTCTGCTTCAGCCCAAACCCTCCCCAAAATACTGGAGGACAGGGGACCTCTAGGAACATCGTGAGTGAAAGTTGGTCTTCCACGAGACAGGGAAAAAAAACCCCTCTGCTATATCCAGAATATCCAGTATACTCACTAATTAGTAAGTATCAGCTCAAAAAAACCCAAACTGATCTGTTTTCGTTTTCATTAAACCTATCCAGATTCATTCGGACATATCCAGACACTTCACTGAATGAATGCGTCTCTGCTTGCAACTGGTGATTAGAACATGAACCACACTAGCAGGTTTGGAACATAACTAATGCAGTCCACGCAGTTCATTTTTATTTAGAGAGTGCTAACTGAATGGTTTTGTTTTGTTGCTGTAATGGTGATGGAATTGATGGTACCATTTCAAATTGTAAGTAGGAGATATTGTTTAATCCACCCCATATGAAAAAGCACACAAGAAAGGGTATTGCCTAGCTCATTCCCTGCTGCTCTTGTTTGTATTTGTATAGAGTTTTTGTTTTGCGCATTCTTCTGCACATGTAGACTGGGCCCAAATTTAGGTGAGAATGCAAGAATGGCAAAGAGCATCACTAAACCTCTTTATAGATACACTTGCCTTGGGTTCTCTCTGTGGTTCCTTGTTTCCATTTATGACAGCATACCAACCAACTCTAATCTGGTCCAGTGATGTAGATACTGGGGTCGCGTTCACATGGGCAGTTTGATCCATTGCCCTTGCTGTTCCCTAACGGATTTAAAGTGCATGATCAGACAGCAACATCTATCTGTCAATCCCCACTCATCCGAGTCCTCTCCCCCCTCTCCTTGCCGCAAGTTTATTTGATACCTGAGAAAATCCAGTCTTGTTGGTCTGAGCTGGTTCCCAAGCAGATTTCCTGCTGTCTGGTCACACTCTTGTTGCGCACCCAAGCCATCAGGCAGGTCTCCTCTCGTTTTCCGTCTGCCATTTTTAAAAAGTCGTTAGTGATGTGCACACAACTGCTTATTCGCACCTGCCCCCCCAGGAGCTGCTCAAAGCTCTGTTTTCTTTTTCTAAAAGCCTAAAAGAAAGATGCCTCTGTTCTTCAGCTTTTTTCTCTCCTTTGGGGAAGGGGTAAGTTTAAAAGATTAGGAGGATGGCAGTGAACTACATATCCCAGCAGTCTTAGCAAGCATTTGTGCACAAGTGCAGAAGATAAAATGTTTAAAAATGGCTGACAGCCCCATGAACTACATATCCCAGCAGGTAGATAAGTGCTTGTGGGCATGCTCCAATGACCAACGTTTTGAAAAAATGGCCAATGGCCCTGCCTACTGCCATGTGGTTACTCCAGGGCCAGTATAACACTTTGAAGTACAATAAAAGAGGTGAGTCTAGTCATGATTCTTCTGGCACAAAATAATCTGGCTCAATTAGAGGCAGCCGTGAAATTAAAAGACGCCTGCTCCTTAGGAGGAAAGCGATGGTGAACCTAAACAGCATGATAAAAAGTAGAGACATCACCCTGCCAACAAAAGTACGCATGGTCAAAGCAATGGTATTCCCAGTAGTCATGTATGGCTGTGAGAGCTGGACTGTAAGGAAGGCCGAGCGGCGAAGAATAGATTCTTTTGAACTATGGTGTTGGAGAAGACTCTTGAGAGTCCCTTGGACTGCAAGAAGATCAAATCAGTCAATCCTACAAGAAATCAACCCTGACTGTTCCCTGGAAGGCCAGATAATGAAACTGAAGCTCAAATACTTTGGCCACCAAATGAGAAGGCAGCACTCACTGGAGAAGACCCTGATGCTGGGAAAGATTGAAGGTCAAAGAAGACGAGGACGGCAAAGGATGAGATGGTTAGACAGTGTCATAGATGCAACGAACATGAAATTGAGCAAACTTCAGAGAACGGCGGAAAACAGGAGGGCCTGGCGAGATCTTGTCCATGGGGTGCGACTGAACAACAACAACAATAGTGGATTGAAGTGCCCGTCTGATCAGACTCTGGGAGTGTTATTGTCATGCTGAATTATCAGTGCTATCCTAAACAGAAGACAGTGGGTTTAGAAGGATGTAACTTTGTTGAGGATGGCCCTGTAAATAATCCAGAACAACTAGGGAACAATACTGTGTATTGTGTAAAGATGTCTCCCTTTACCAAGAAGCAGTTCATCACATAGTATTATTAGTTTGGTATTAATTGGCCAAATTAGATCTCAGTCAAATAGAGTGCATATTTAAAATGGCCAGCTGAATATAGTGATCATTTGTCAATGTCCTCTGCTGAATTGTTAGTCAGACAGGCCTGAACACATTATTTGAGACAGAAAATGAATAGTTCCTGTTGCTATGGATACAGCTCTGGTGTGGGGTAAATGGTTGCCTGCTACCATGCCTCTTGGCTCTCTTTTCCACTCTGATTTTTTTCCCTTTCTCTTTTGTGTTTGTGTTCAGATTCAGAACATTGTTGTATGCTATGGGCAGACCTGAAATGAATCTTTGAAAAATCATTTTAATACTTGACTGAAGTCATAAGGTTTCATCAAGAAACAGCTGACTTTGAGGCATTGTGATAAGATTTAAATGAACCCTGATGGGCCAAGTTCTGCTTCCCTGTTTTTCATGATGATGTCAGTTGGGATCAAACAGACATCATGACTCCACAGTACCTGGACTCTTAATACCTAAAGACAACAAAGACACCTGTGTTGGAACACAACAAGAGCCTCAAAGACCTTGTAAGAGATTTATAATTATTAAGATAATTAATAATTATGTAATGTAATGTTGCAGTTTTAAAGGTGTTTCCACTGATATTTACAGGGGTGGGATGCAGAAGTATCAGGAAATCACCTCAAAATATGAGTCAAGTTTTTTTGTACCATTTAAACCTCTGCTTCCTACTTTCATGAATTAATTGCAAGACACTCACCTGGAATTTGTTTCTACATTTAATCAGAAGTAAACGGCATCATTTCCAATCATTGTTTATTTCCAAGTAATTGTACAGGGACTGCACACAGCCCTAATTTTAAAAACAAAACAAAGTGGATAAATTACTGCAACGCTCTCTACATGGGGCTGCCTTTGTCTCAAATCCGGAAGCTGCAGCTAGTGCAGAATGCTGCAGCCAGGCTGCTGATGGGCCTCCCTAGTCGAGACCACATCCGGCCTGTGCTGAAAGCGCTGCACTGGCTGCCAATAGCGTACTGGATTCGCTTCAAAGTACTGGTTCTTACCTTTAAAGCCCTATATGGCCAGGGTCCGACATACCTAAGGGACCGCCTTTCCCCATATGTTCCTTTATGGGCACTACGGTCGGGGACGCAACATCTCCTGGTGACCCCAGGCCCCAAGGAGGCCAGGCTGGCCGCAACCAGGGCCAGAGCTTTTTCGGTGGCAGCTCCTACTTAGTGGAATGAGCTCCCAGAGTAGATCTGGGCCCTCCGGGACCTTGTGCAGTTCCGTAGGGCCCGTAAGACGGAGCTCTTCCATCAGACTTTTCAGTAGGAGCTGCAACTACCTTACCACTACCTTACCATCATGACTTTTACCATCATCATCAACTGGCCCTGAGAGGAGTGAACGGCAGCGCTGCGCAGACACCACTGATCTGGGAGTACCATTTTTATGATGCCATCTTTTTATTGAAAACTGATCTGAAACATCTAGAGCACTTTATAGTTTTGTAATATTATAATGATTGTTTTTAAACTGTTTTAACCTGTTTTATGTATTGGCATGTGCCCCATTTGTGAGCCGCCCTGAGCCTGTTTGCGGGGAGGGAGGGCTATAAATTAAAATAACAAATAAATAAAGCCCCTGTCCCCGTTTCCCACCTACAGAGAATCTCCCTCAGTTGCTTTACGTATTATGTTGCTAACATTTACCATAACATTGCTTTATAGCCAACAAACACACTCCCACGTAGCCTTGCAGTACCAAAAGGAAAAACATTTCGCTCAGCATGCAGGGCCAATTTTCTATCCAAGCAACTGAGGTGACTCCCTGAGGTGCTGGCAGTGCCAGTGGGTGCCAGCAGAATGCCCACCATCATTGCCCACACCCACAAAGCTGACAGCCGGGTCCAGGGCACTAGCAGTATACTGCAGGGGCTCACTTTACTCCAGTATAATTCGTATCACCTTCCCCTTTTATTTGCAAGCACACCAGCATTTCCACAGATAGCCATTGCATTGTGGGGGAGAGGGGGGGCAGAGGTGTCACTTGGCCCAAAAGGGTTGCCTACCCCTGTTCTAGGCACTATATTGGCAGTCTATTTCTTGAGGCAATCTTGAGTGTGCACCCTGTAGTTGAAGAAGGATTCCAATGTGAAATATGAATCCATAGGACATATAGACATTTGGAATGAATTATAACAGGGGAAAAGTTCATCATCTACTCCCTCAAGGAACCCACGTAGTAACAGAGAACAGAGCCCCTTTGCTTCTGCTGATAGACATCTCCAGATTGCCATTATACAAGGAATCTATACATGGTTGGATATTGTGCTATTGTGTTGTAATGTATTACAAGAAAATCTAGGAGAGAAATTATTACAATAGCACTGCATCCAACAACATTTGGGTCCTCCCCCCCAGCCTCATTTTTTAAAATCAGTCTCTCACTTCCAGTTATCCTACCTTGTCCCTTCCTTATTACTCTTTATCAGGCTGTGTCATCTCGTTTGACCTATTCAACTCCAAGCTTTCTTAGCAGGTTGACCACAAGAGCACAGTCCAACCAACAGTCATTTTATCTCTTGCAAAGGGTCAGTACAAAGTGCAATTAAGGAATGATCCACAATCTCCTGTTTTTCACTTCTCTCTTCAGACAAGATGTAGGTTTATGATGAGATGGTTTTAATTTAAAATACAGAACAGGATTCTCCCCCCCCCCAGCCAGTACCAATGGTTTTAATTTATTTCTTAGCAGGGATTATGTCAGATATGAGATAAGATTAGACTCGACACATTTCTTCTCCTCACAGGTATAGCATGATGATAACATGATTATATTTCATCCCCATCACTAGATCTGGAGATAAGTTCTCAGGGCAGGCATTCCTTTGTCCCTTGTGACATGAAAGGCTGAAGCGCTGTATCACTAGTAATTAATTCAGGCCCTTATCCCATCCGAGGATCTGTGATAGGCAGGAAATGAACCTTTGTCATACTGCATACACATAGTACTAAGACCAAGAATATAATGTGCTGTTCAGAGCCTCTCCTATAACCATTTTAGACTCTTAAAAGAAGTTAATCTCCTGCATTGTAGGAATTGATATCAAGCATATGAAGCCTATGATTCTATGGTACAAAGATTTTTAAAAAATAAAATACCATGGTAGCCATTTTAATTGAATTAATATCCCATTCTTAAATACATCAAGACATTGGGCAGTAGTCTACCATCTGTGTACAAAAGATGTACTGAGTTTTCCCACATTTCCGTCCATTGCAACAGCTCCCTCCAACCCCTGGAATGATCACCTCCAAGGCTGTAGGATGCATGCAGAAGGACAGCCATGAGGATTGTCTGGCAGAGTAAGGAGGGAAAAGGGGATGACATTTTCCGTCCCCTCAGCACAGCTCCATGTTGTTGTTCCTCCCTGTGGGTTTTGCAACCTTGGGAATGATCGCTTAGGAAGAGCTGCAGAAATGGAGAGGTATGCAAGAGAGATACGTCTTTTGAACATGGAGTGGTAGGATACTATCCATTACTTGGAAGAAAATCCAACTTATTTCAGTGGAATTTAGGGGGGATTTTAAGTTTGTTTGTTATTTAATCAGGACTTCCTCTCTCCAGAAGCAAAATCTTCCTGGTTACTTAGAAACGAAGACAAACAAACTACTTTGCGTGTGGCAAAATTTCTAGCAGCTGTTATCAAATCACATGACAACTTTTGCAGTAGCAACTTTTCAATTCTGCCATATTTTCCTGTGGAACAAGGTTTCTTGTGGGACTAGGGTTTGCTGCTTATGACTCCGGTTGCAAAAACAGTAAAGACAATAAATAACTTGTTGATCCCAATAAATTGTTTATCCCAAAAGGATAAAGCAGCAAGCATGTATAACATACAAGTACATTTGCCAAAATACTTTGTTGAATACACCCTCAGCAGCAACCAGTAGCCCATCCTTGTCTCTTGCAACACTAAGAACACTCAAGCACAGTAATCACACACTTAGGGTGATTTCTCACGAGAGCTGCCTCGCAGCACAGCGCCGTTTGCCTCGACACAAACATGTCAATTTCACATCCGAAGCTCCGGGGCTGCATTTTGACTCGGGGCTTCGCTTGATTTCCTCCGCAGTTTTGTGATCCTGGTTTTTGAGGATCACGAAACTGCGGAGGAAATCGGGCGAAGCCCCGAGTCAAATGCAGCCCAGGAGCTTCGGGTGTGAAATTGACATGTTTGTGTTGAGGCAAATGGCGCTGTGCTGCGAGGCAGCACTCGTGAGAAATCACCCTTAATGAACTTAAGAAAATAAACTGAAGAAAAGTCTCTTACCCAGCCCCGAAGCTAGGGAATTTTTTGGAGGGGGCCTCAGGGGGCCCGCCAGCTAATTAAATGAAAGTACAGTGCAGCAGGTAAGTTGGAGCACTTTAAGGGTAGCCCAAGAGGATACCAATATTGAATAAAACAGACTTGCTGACCAAGTGGCAGCAAGAATTATCAAAGTTCGTTTGGGGAGGCAAGAAACCAAGAATTAAGATGAAAATACTTTGTGATGCTAAAGAAAGAGGAGGGCTGCAGCTACCAAACCTAAGAAACACTAGGAGGCCAGGCCCCACGGGCCCCATGTTAGCTACGGGCCAGCTCTTACCTTTGTTCAGTAGGCTTGTGTACTGTCATACTTGATTCTTAAAGAAAAATGGTATATCTCCATCACCCGTTCCAACCACCTCTATACATACACATCCCACAGACACTAGGTTATTAGGTTTATTAGCTTTGCTAATAAAACGTTGCTGGCTGCAATTCTATGTATGCATACTTGAGAACAAAACTTACTGGATTTAGTTTTCTTCCAAGTAAATAAGCATACTAATGACTTGACGTCTGAGAGGCTGAGAGACATCTGACAGAGCAATCCTATACAGAGTTACTCCAGTCTAAGCCCGTTAATTTTAGTAGATTTCTACAAGAACAACGCTGCACAGGAATGCACTGTAACAATCATACACCTTCTTCTAGCAGTGTCCCAACAAAAAAAATTAAGCTTAGTTTAGAACATATATATTTGCAGACTGCTTATCTTATTTGCACTTTCCCTGTCTTTGTATTTGTTTAAAGAAGTAATGGTTTACAGCACAAAAGTCAGCAGAAAAACATAGTCCTTTTTAAACACTCCTTTTCCTGTGACTTAGCCTACAAGCCATATGTCGGAGTATTTTATGGGTAATTTGCATAGACAAATATGGCTAAATTGCATGTACACTTTTTCATCTTGTGTGATAGTAAAATCTTTAGTTTCTATTGTTCAGAAATGTTATGTAGATAGACAGTCCAGGGAGTAATATATTGGTTGTGTGACAGAATGACTAACTGACAGATATTGGTTGTGAAGTGAATTATAATGGGGGCAGCTAAAAAGGATATGGGCAATTGAGTCATATATTTATACAATAAGCACAAAAGCATTTCTCAGGGGGGATTCTTTTGAAGTGGTCCTTCATCTCAGCGGAAGGTATTATGTTGCATCTAAGTAACATGAAAGAGCAGTGATATTTTGGGACTCTTAAATAAAAGAAATATTTAGACAATTCAAATATTTTCTGATAAGACAGAAGTAGATGGAGGAGCATTTCCAATCAGCTTTGAGTTTTAGCATAGCCCGATCTTTTTTACATAATCTGTTTCACACAATTAACAAGGATTTTTTCAGTTAATCCCCGCAATTCAGGCTCCAGTTTAATATAGCAAGCTTTGAGTCAATTGGGCTAAGCCAAGTTCCCAACCAAGCATCAGCTGTTACTAGTTGGAGTAAAGATGGTAGAGCATTAGACTCACAAAGTGATAATCTGAATTTGATAGCATGGTACCATACTGTTGTTGACATCTGAGGGAGTCTGATTTCTAGCAGCACTAGGCTGAGGATACACTGGGAGGAAGACAAAGGAATTTACGGAAGAAGGTTTGCTGGAATTTATCAAGAGGATCCAGTGGTCCATTGACCCAGATTGGGGGTAGCATACAGTAATTTTGGAAGAATGATGGCCTTATATAACTTTAACAGAAGTGGGGTAAATTGGCCATCTTCGATATAAAAGAATTTCTTGAGAGTGGTTAATGTCATTTGGATCTTTCTTATGACAGAATTTATATGGGAGTTCTGTGATAAGTCATCATTAAATACAACACCAAGCTATCTAAACTGTCTAATTTCTTCAATAGTTTCTCCATAAATTTGCCAGGGATGTTCCTTCAAATGCCTCGACTTGAAGAATCCCCAAATCTTTGTTTTAACTAAATTAATTGTTAACAACTCACAATCACAAAAAGACACAGAAATCATTCATGGGTTTCATCAAGCCAGTCAAGGTTTGGCTGAGGAGAACTAAATCATCAGCATATAGAAGAGAGGAAGAAGAAGAGAAGAGTTTGGATTTATACCTCGCCCTTCACTACCCAAGGGAGTCTCAGAGCAGCTTACAAATTCCTTTCCCTTCCCCTCCCCACAACAGACACCCTGTGAGGTAGGTGGGGCTGAGAGAGCTCTTTCAAGAATTGCCCTTTCAAGGACAGCTCTTGTCAGGACTATGGCTTGCCCAAGGTCATCCAGGAGCTGCAAGTGGAGGAGTTCTCCCAGATTAGAGTTTGCACACTTAACCACTACACTTAAATATGGGTAGAGGCTGGTTTGCTAAATATGATACATGAGAATTATTTTGCAGGTTTGGGAAGAAGTTTTTTAATATATAAATTGAATAGGTGTGGAGCAAGGACACATCTTTGCTGTATACCTTTTTCAATTCTTATTGATCTCAGAAATGAATTCATATTGAAAGTTTTTAGCTGTAGAACATTCCCAGTATACACATTCTTATTCATGGCTAATAGCTGCTTAGGAATAGAAATGGGGTTTAACTTTTCCCATAGATGAGTATGAGATACCAAATCAAAAGCTGCTCAAAGATCAACAAAGGCAGCAAATATAGATTCTCCATTGGTTTTAATGTGTTTATGGATGAGAGTCAATAGGATCAAACAGTGTTTTATGCATTTACAGCCTTTTCAAAAGACAAACCGCTCTTGCCAAATTATGTTATATTCTTCCATCCAATCTTTTAATTTATTCATTCAAGGCAGCATATATTTTGTTCAATACAGGAAGTAGACTAATTGGTCTATAATTGGAAGGACCTGTTCTTATCCCCTTCTTATAAATAGGGGTAATTAATGCCAACTTCCAGCTTTCAGGAATTACTCCAGTTTAATTGATTTTTGTGAATAGGGTGGCTAATAATTCTGCCCACCATACTGGGTCTAGCTTAAAGAGTTCAAATGGAGGAAAGTCATACCCAGGAGTCTTTCCAATTTTCATTTAATTATAGCTAGAACTTCTCTTGGAGACACCGATGGCCAATCAGGTAACTATGAGATGTCAACGCTGAAAGAAGAGGTGGAACCTTTCACAGTTTCTTTAAACATATCTTCAAAATAACATTCCCAGGTGGACAGTGAGATATCAGAAAAACATAGGCCTGTGCTCCAAGAAGTTTACAATCTGAATTTAGACAGTGGGGGAGAGAGCGAGACAGCAGAGAAAGGGTAGAAGGAAAGCTGTACTGAATAGAAATTCATGCCCAGAGCAGCCCTTAAAATGTACAGATCCTATGCCTAAAAGTGTAAGTCTGACACTAATAATGCAGCTACAGTTTTTTATGAGAGACCAGACTCTTTTGCTTAATCTTAAATCCATTAGGAAATGTAAATCCTAGGTTTACTCTTGAGAAAACTCATTATGCTGCCATGTAATTGCTTTTGACCCACTTCTGATGGCCTCATCCATCACAAAAGCAAAGGTGAAACCCTGGATCTCTTTCACACATGACAACAATTCAGATTCAGTCCTCTGTAGTTGATGCATGAGCTTTACCCATTCATCTCCTTTGTACAGCATCAGTAGGCAAACCACTCTGCAGTACTCTTAGACCCATGCCAACAGGTATGTATTTGTCATTTGTAACACCCACCTCAATTATGCCATATACAAGCAGCATGAAGAGGCCTGCATTGTATACCTCACACTAAAGATCACTGTTCTCAAGCATTCATACATCACAGCGTTAAAATTGGCTGGTCTGTTTGCCTCCCATTTATCACTCTTCCTGCACCAGAGTGATTTTCCAAAGCTACCTCCAAGAAAACTATAAACACCTGATGTCATGAAATCTCGTGGAGGTATTCTAACTCTCTTTATATGCCTGCATACAAACTTCCCTCTGATTCTATGCTAAGGATGGACTTCCTTTTTTTTTTTAACCCATTCCCTTGAGAACTTTTACCACACATTTTAGGACATATTTATTAAGCACTTGGACCTTCTGACGTCTGATAAAATCGTTTTTTCCTACATGGCAGGATGATAGAAATGACTCATCTACATGGAAGCCAGAGAGCTCACCTCAGGAAATGAGTATTCAAAACATTGCTTCAGTCTGGGAAATGGGTTTAATCTATAGCTGCTAATTGATCTGTTGGGAACAATGGCATTGGTAATGAAGTTCACACTGCTCTCTGCCCGGCAACAATGGATGGTGTCATGAGACAGCCAGGCAGCTTTAATTTTGTCTAAATGTTCACCTCTACTCCGCCCCCCCAAAGTAATACTTGGGAAAACTTTAAACTAGGTTTAAGCATCTGACTGCCCAATGGCTACTGCCACTGAGCAATGCTGATCAGAGGTTTTCCCCATTCTTTTCTCTTCTTTTCAATAACACATTCCATTTAACTTGCTTTCAATTTTTCCCCATACCTCCAAATTTGAAAAAGGTTCATATTCTGTAGTTTTTAACTGTGTTGCATGCCTATCATAAATAAAAAATGGCATTAATTTAGTAATTACATTTTCCAAGTCAATGGCCCATAGTGTAGACTATTGCCCTTGGGCTATTTGGAGCAAATTTGGAAATTTATTTATTGCTAATAGATCACGATTCCACTAAGAGGGATTGGTGACATTTAAACAAGGAGACATGAAACAGTATCTTTGGGTGAGTCCAAGCTGACCTGGCTTTTTAGTCCTGAAGTAACTTGATGATGTCTAACCAAACCCACTAGTTACTAAAAATGCTCGAAGGCTCTTGAGGCTGAGATGGTAGAGTCAGTGGACTTTGGGGAACTGGGCTGAAAACGTTGCCTCATCAGGTAGTTCCTTGCTTATATCAAAATATCTCCGCTCATAATGAGGTCAATTTAGTCTATGTCCAGATTTCACTAGTAGAGGTTAGTGACTGCCATTGATCAGTGATCAAATTGTGATTTAAACAACAACGAGCCCTAGAATGGGTGGTGTGCCCTGAGACAAGGTTGTCAAAATGGGGCCTGACCTGAATGGGCCTCATACATGATGATGATGAAAGTATAACTCAGTCATGTTTGCTGATCTGAATACATGCAATGGTAAGAAAGTTACATGACACGGAGAAAAATATTCCGATGCAGCTCAGGGGTTAATTGTGGTACCACAGTTCATAAGGGGGAAGTCATAAATGCTATGTTTTGCCATGACCAGATCTTTCACGCCTCCTGGTTCTCAAAGGTGAGGACTACAAAATGGGTGGGATAGTCGAAGGTCAATCTGTAGAAGCTTGCTGGGGTAATGCTCATTGTCTGTTATATTGGTGAGATATTCTGCAAGAATTCTTGGCCTTGCATTTAAACGGGTAGAGGATGATGCTCAGACCTCTTCACTGAACAACTGAAGTCACACTTCATTCATCCATGATTTTTTTTAAAAAAACATGGTTAGGAACAGCTATATTTTGTGTAACACTTCTTTTGTTACTCCTTGATCTGATAAAATATTTGTGTAGATGAAATCCAGAAATTGCCCAGCAATCCTCTCCCCCATAGCTGGCTGGTTTTTTTCCCTTGCTTACATTGTTGGAGGGTGGAATCTGTTAGTGCTTAAATAAATGTGGGCAGATGGAGGGCAGGTGTTAATGGAAAGGCATCGGCTTAGTATGCTTTTTCTGAAAATCATTTCCAAGAAGCCATGTGCAACTGAGATAAGGAGTTTTTTAGGTTGCTGCTAGAACTAGAAAAATTAATAACAACAACAATAAGACCTTTGTGTGGTTGGTTGGTTAATGAAATTAGAATTCTGAAGGGGACAAACTGCGTTTAAAAGTTTGCATTGACTCCCACACACAGATTCCTGGTTTATTTCCCAACATATATTTTATAAGCAAGGATTTCTGTCGCACCATAATATATGAGGGCGATGAATGGCTGCTGTGGCTGATTACACACCAAAGCATTCAATCATTCACAAACGGCTGTTCATTTCCAATATACAATGAGGCAATGGAGAGTGCAGTTGTGTAGGCATATCCATCTTTCCTACAGGAATAACTCTCTCTCTCTCTCTCTCTCTCTCTCTCTCTCTCTCTCTCTCTCTCTCTTTTATGTATATGCATATATAGCAAAGCATGGCATCCCCTTTGCTCTAATTGAAATAAAGGTGAGTTTTGATGCTGTAATCTTCTGAATTCCCCAAAGTTGTTAATTTAAGAATCATCAACATACAGGGATGCTCTTACAGAGTCTTCTGGGAGTAATTATCATGCTAACATCATTTGGTCATTTCAACATTACATTACTATATTAATCATGACTAACGAAGCTCACGTATGAATCCAATTTGCATGTGGTGGCATCAACGAGACTAAGGACACTTCTTGCAGAATCTGAATTACTGATCCAGGGGTGTGAGTCATGTAAGTCAGCATATGGAACGTGTTTCTTGCCCCTCTGCCAAGCCTGTCTTTATGTTCTATGTAGGGATCAAGAGCTAAAAGAAGAAAGGATCCATATGCATGATATGTAGGTAGGGCAGAATAAATAGAATCTAGCAGATCATATATTTCATTCAATCTGAATGAGATAAGCAGCACTTTTGTGGTGGAACAGCTCTATGAACATGCTGAGAGACCACTGTAAGAAAACCCCAAGCATCAAAAATCGAAGTGTAATGCTTGTAATGTATGACTAGGTACTCATTTTTCATCTTCTGCCTCAGCCACCTCTGTTCTCATCTGCTCCTGAAACAATTCCACATTGGAGAGGGACCCTCCCAACAAATAGTATCCCCATGGTAAATATCTGGCTCACCCCCCTCCCCAATCTTGCTACTATTAAGGCAAACAGAAGCAACAAATGAGAGGGGCAAGAGACAGAAGTTTATGGAACAGATTTGGACAGGAGCCAGCTCCAGAGCCTTCTTGGAGCTTCCCCACTTATCCATCAAAAGACTATAAACTGCTTGCAATCATTCCCTTATCTATCCAGCAATAAATGTGATAATCCAAACTTGATAATTGAAAGAGAAATACAAAATGAGGTCTTACAGACTTGCCTGTAGGTACAGGCCTTGACAGATGACAGATGTTCATTTTAAAAATACCTGTGCCACCTTTTTTTCCAGTATGATACCCTAAGCATCTACAATCATCAGTAAAATGAAATATTACAACAATGCATCCAAGTCACAAATATAAAACTGAAGACCGATAACCAGAGTAGCCCATCAAGGGTTACAAACAAGAAGGAAGAAAGAGGAGAAGAGAAGCCTGGTGAAAAAGCCCAGGTGAACATCAACTTTGTCTAGCACCTAAAAGACAATAGTGAAGGCACTGTACAACACACCCCTGGAAGGAAAATCTATTAATGGATGTCATTGCAGAAAACACTTTCTCTCTTTAAATACCCCCAACTAATCTCAGAAGGTAGGACATCTGGAGAGGGACCAGCAATAATTACGGACATGTGGACAGCAGGTTCTTATGGAAGAAGATGGTCCTTTATACACCTTTATCACACAGCATTTAGGAATCAAATTCTACTCCGAAACAAAGTGGGAGCTAACAGAGATATTTTAAAAGCAGGTGGCAAATGCCCTACAGTGGTTAACTTAAGTCACATATTCTGGGCCAGCTGAAATTTGTACTTTTCAAATACATTTCTAAAGTCAGGGTGACTATGGTAAGAAGAAAATATTGGATTTATACCCTGCCCTTCACTACCCGAAGGAGTCTCAGTGCGGCTTACAATCACCTTTCCTTTTTCCTCCCCACAACAGACTGAGGTAGGTGGGACTGAGAGAGCTCTTTCAAGAACTGCTCCTGAGATAACAGCTCTGAAAGAACTTGTAACTGACCAAAGGACACACTAGAAGCTGCATGTGGAGGAGTGGGGAATCAAACCCGGTTCTCCAAGATTAGAGCCCGCACTCTAACCACTACACCAAACTGGTACAAGATTAGTTAAATGTAAGTGTGGTGCCTCTGGTGGACCTGGAACAGTATAGGTCATGCTGGGGGTTATGAAGAGTTGGCAGAAAATCTTAGATGGTGCTTAGAAATGTTCTATTCTGCCTGGCAGTTTAAATGGGTTATTTTTATGGTGATCAGCAGCAGTCTTAACCAATGAGCAAGCAGGGCAGCTGCCCTGGGCCCCACACTGTGAGGGACACCAGCCACCCCTGTCCCCCAGTGGGGGAAAAGAGAAATTGTTTTAGTATTCTCAGATACACAGTGTTGAAAGACGAGGCAAGTTATACTCATTAGATGGAAAGTCAGTGGGGGGATCCATAAGCTGAAGGTCATGGCTGATAAACTGACAAGAGCTCCCAAAGTGATGCTGTGACTAAAATGCATACATATGGATGTTGGACATTATTTCTGTTGCATCCAAAAGTTCACTTCCATTCATGGACGTAGACCTTCCACAAGCAGAAGACTCCTACTGTGAGTGGAAAGGAGGCTCTGGATCCAAACCCAGGGTTAGATAGACAGAAATGGTCTTGTGTCTTCAGGGGAGAGGGGCAAATGTGTGCTATGCTTCTATAGTCTGGTAACTTGGATTTTCTTGGATGAGAGGAAGTACAGTGCCTGAGACTCTCATAGAAAAATTGTGATATGGGCAGTTGAACTGGGTGGGTAGGTGTGTGCTACATGGTTTTGAAGGTGTCATCTTTTCAGGGGTGAGATTCTTGGACTATGGTAATGCTGGTAGCTGTCTGAGACTAAAATAAAGAGCACGAAATAAATAAAAATAGACTACATGACTGAAAGATAGCTAATCATTTTCCCCAGGGTAATAGGCTCCCCTTAGTGAAAGAAATTGCAAATAACTATTAGTTCATATGGCAGAAAATTGCAAATTCTAAAGCAAATAAATACTCTGCCGTTGCTGGAGTTTACAATTGACTATAAAGTAGGAGGGCAAAGTTCTAATAGAAGGCTATCAAAGTAAACATGCAAGTTAAATTATATAATCAATTAAACATTCTTGGTTGACAAAGAAATCTATTCACTCAGAGCCTCTATTTCTAAGCTTTCAATAATTTTTCATGCAAGCACTTAGAATTTTTCCTCTTGAAAAACAGAATGCCTTAGCCTCTCTGGTCATCTTAGCCTTGCCTTTGAAAGTAAGGGGGAAATAGTTCATCAACAGGAGGGCAAACGATAAAGATTAGTGCTGTACTACATCTTTGGCTGAGTTCAGACTGGCAATTTGAAGCGCTAGGGAGTCGTGGCAAAGGAGACCTGAACAGACCAGGAATGGCTTGGTATTCCCGTTCACACTGCAGCAAATGAAGCGGGAGGATACCATGGAGGAAGTGCAAGGGAGTGTTCGCACTGTCGGCCCGCCCCTGGCAGGCTGTTAGCAGCTGTTTCTGCGCTCCGCTGCATGTGCCTGTGCGCGTGGGCGCATGGGCGCCTGCCGCGGAAACAGCCAGTGCCTATTATCAACGACTGCGGGTTGTTCCCGCCTTAGCAGCGCTTGCGTTCACATGTCAGGGAACTGGAATCAACCCACTCTACACACGGTTTGCTACCACTTTCAGCTGGTACTTTTTAAACTCGGGAGGGAAGCGGCACAAGACGGCTTGAGTATGGCTGGGGGACGCCTGACAGATGTGCCTGTGTGAACCCGCCCCTTTAATCCGCTACTGAAACGCTCCTGAAACGTTTGGCTGCCGGGCCAAACTGCCAGTCTGAATTCGGCCTTTGTTTTTGAAAAGTCAGGATAAAATAGTCTTCAAATACTCCCTACCTTGAGTGACCCGTCACCGGTGCCTGCAGTTCCAATATTGTTCAGTTCATGATCTCAGCCAATCATAGTGAACATGATGACATCACAATTCTACTTAGCTAATACAATTTGGTTGTGCAGTGACCTTATTGGGGGGGAAAGAAGCTTCCATTTACCTGTATGATAAGCAGGCAAGAGAGAAGGCATTCCTAGCTATTTCATTGCCTGCCAGGTTTTCTCTCTGGATCTAGCGCAAGTTATCTCTCCCTTATAATAATTGAATAGCAACGTTCTATATGAACGTTCTAAATTTGGCCCCTTTAGTGTTAGGCCGGTGGAACTGCCACTTACCATATCTGCCGACAAATTAGAAGGCGAAGCCCGGTCCCGCCCACACCACCACTGTGAGATTCTCAGAGAGTCAGCTGGCGCCATTTTGATTGTTCCTCTCACACGACGAGGACTACCGAAGCAAACTGCAGCTACTTTTGAAGGTCCGTTCCCCTCCCACCACCCCCACACTCCAGCAGACCACCCCCACACTCCAGCAGACCACCCCCACACTCCAGCAGAGGCCTCTGGCGTCTCCCTCTCACACCCACCCACTCCTGGGCCGGCGACGGGAGGGTCCCTTTTCGTCCCACCCCCCCCCACACCAGGCACCGACAGGCGGCCCTGGACTGGGTGTGGGGGGGAAGCCGGCGCCCCGAGA
>NW_015174294.1:394797-395002 GCF_001447785.1 Gekko japonicus
CACCCACCCACCCTACCTTTCTAGGGCTCGTTGTCTTCCTCCTCAACGGGCTTTACTGCTAGTGTATATATAGAGGAACAGAATCAGATCCTGGATATGGACAATTCCTTTCAATGGAATATACAGTCAAATGTGCCTCCCCATCCACATTCTGTCCCAAATTGTCTACTATATGCAGCTGGATCAGAGGCAAGCGTTTGGTCTG
>NW_015174294.1:395076-408171 GCF_001447785.1 Gekko japonicus
CCCAAAATAATGTGTGTGCTGTGGAATGAAGATGTTTATGAAATGGGCCTTCCATTTCAACTCAGCAAGAATAACCATCTGCACATAGAGGAGAGGTGCTGCTGTATTGGTTGGGCCACTAATAAAGAAGCTGCATCAGAAGTGCATAACTGGAGGGATAAATGGATTTGCTTGACTGTGGCCCATCCTTTTGCTCCCCAATCTTTTCCCCAAAATAATATAGTTCCACTTTTTAAAACTAATCTGTTCAATGAAATCTAAATATGATAAAATAGGTTAAATAAAAGCCCTTAATTGCAATATCTAAAATGGTACTCAAGCATAAATAAGTGAATGGTTACATGAGTATGGAATCCTAACACTGTACCTTTGTCCTTTACCTACACAATTCCCATTCCCAACTCTCATGGGATGCCAAACCCTAACCATCTCCCTAATCCTAAAAGTAATTTCAGTTTCTTCCTAAATCTGGTCTCAACCTTTATGTTTCTCTTTTTTCAAAACTGCCTAGTAGGATAAATAGCTGGGGGGGGGGTTTTGAGATGTAAAAGAGCTGGGTTTCGATATTCCTCTTCCTTTACTAAAACTGGCTACTTCAATTTTTTTTCTATTTCCCTTCGGCATACCAGGAAGGAGTCTGTTGGGGATATTTGAAAGCTACTAAGCAGAATGAATGCAGACATCATAAACATTAGCATCTGAAGCTCTAAATTAACTGCGGCCTATGAATGCCACACCTACAAGATCTGCACGTTACCCAATCTTTCTCTGGGAGCTTATTTGTCAGAAACATTCAGCAGTGAAAGAGCACAGCACAGATACTTTAATTAGCCCATGTAAGCCTTCAGCTTGCATTAGGCTTGATTTTGGCCTCTGGACATGGCTTCATCTCCAGCAAATAGAAAAACCTATGGGACTTTAACAAAGCAACAAACACACACACTCACACCTCTAAGGAAATTACAATCAATTTTTCCTTTTAACAATTCAGGCAGAAAGCCAGACAGTGACCAAAGAGGTTTAGAGAAAGCTACAGATAAAATATCTATTTCCTTTCCACCCACCAAGACATAAAAAGATGTAAAGTAAAGAGAAGTGGAATTCATGAAACAGATTCTGAAAGTAGGTGGGCAATGGGTTTCCACTCATTAACTGTTCCATTGACTAGAAAAGGATTTCAGTATAACAGAATGAACAATTCTGACCAAAAGAGAAGGCTGCAAATTAGGGGGACACCTTTGATCCTCCTTGTTATTTTACTAGTGAAATGCTCATTGATACACTATGTGAACAATGGGAGGCGGAGAGGACTGTATGGAACTTAATCCCTGCAGGCAGAGGTCATTTCGGGGGGGAACGCGGGGGAACGCACCCCCTGCTTCCGGCCGCCCCGCTTCCAGCCCTCATTCAGCCAGGAGGAGGCAGGAGAAGAGGGAGGGTAAGTTGCTTCCTCCCTGCCTCTCCCCACCCCTGCCTGCCTGGGGCCAGGGAGGGCCTTGGCGGGGTTCCTCGCACTCCCGCTGGCCTTGCAGGTCCACCGCCGGGCCCCTGATGTCAGGGGGTGTGGCATATGCTAATGAGTTATGCTAATGAGTCCCCCTAGCTCTTTTTCTACGAAATGACCCCTGCCTGCAGGTGAGCTGGTAGTAGTATATCGAGATAATCTCCTTCCACCATGGAGTCCCTCTCATTGGTTACTAGGCAATCCAGTGATGGGATAGAAAGGAAGTTGCCAACATGACTGTGGTGTTCCCACAGGCATGTATCTGACCACTTTGCTTCACAAAGTTTAAAGTCTTTCTCTAGCCTAAGGAACCTTGCTTCAACTTGAGTTGTTCTTCATCTAGCGGAAGAGCAACTTCCATCAGAAGAGACTCCTTGGGTTGAAGGAAAGGTCCATTCTTCGTTGGGTGGATTAGTTGGATATATGCCACTGTTTTACCACCACCACCCCAAAATGAGAATGGCTTGCCAACATTTCCTAGTAAATGGTGGAGATAATAATGCAACCTGATCATTCGTTGAAAGCACTTGGTGATTCTTGAAATGTACCAACAAATGGCATAAGTGGTGAGCCATGAAAACTGGCCAAGGTTAAACATTTTCATTTTAAAAAGTAAATGAAAGAAAAGAAAATGAGCTTTGGCCACTTGCCAAAGGCAAAAATTAGAGCTTGTCCCTTTTCTAACCCCTGTGGCCTTCAGCAAAACATTGTCCCCCCCCCCTACTTTTTTCTTCTATAAAATGGTGCCAGTGGTGCCTGACTGTGCAGGTTAGCTGTAAGAATCACTGAACTTAAGACAGAGGAATACTTTCCTCAGTGAATGCGGTACACAGTAGGGATGTACATCTGGATATTGGTAAGTTTCAGGTGTATTTCAGGTATCTGGAACAATATTCGGGTTTTTCAGAACTGGGTAATTGGGTCCCCCCCAAATTTCAGAAATATCCAGGGCTGGCATTTTAAGGCTCTCAGGCCTGTTTTTCTTCAGTTTTACAGGATTCCCAGGCAAGGGAGGGAGGCCACTCTCCCAGGCAATGGGATCAGATGATAGGGAGATTACTAGAACTGTCTTCCCAATTGTGATGATTTTCTCACAGCTGTCCATGGCTCTCTGAGCATGCACAAAGAGAATAAAAAGCAGGCCTGCAGCTTGACTATATTTCTGGGCTATATTTTGCTACTGCTGCTGTGGTCTCTACCCTGGATTTCTACTGCCAGATGCTACCTGCAAGGGAAGACCTTCTTGTTCTGTGCCTGAATATAATCAGGACTGGTTTCCCCACAGTGGGCTGTGTTTTAAAATACTATATCAAGTTTTTCTGTTGGGGGGGTTGCCTTGGGAGTATAGTTGAGGAGATCCCTTTTTTCTTTCTAGTTCTTTTAAAAACAGTTTTTGTTGGTTATCTTTTGAGCTGTTTTTAAAGTAGCTGTGTTGTGTTTTTGGGGATGTGCTTTCATTGGGTTTTTGGGGTGTTCTGTTCGTTTTTAAACATTTAATTGTTGAAGCAGGAAGAAAATTTATGGTTATAACAGTTAAGTCTAGACGTGGGTTTAGATATTTTAAAAAACACAAAATAAATTTCTACTTAGTGTTCATTTCTCAAAAAAAAAGTAGGATTTGGTTAGACGTCTCAAAAATGAGTCAGGTTTTTTTAAAACTTAATTGGAACCTGTTTACTTTAAACAAAAAAATATATGCAGACCTTTTCTTCAAAACAATTGAAGGTAGGTGATCAAAATAGGGTTTAGGATGACCTTTTAGTCTTCCCAAAAATGAAGTCAGTATTTCAGAAAGACTACAGATTAGCTTAATTTTTTTTAAGGGCTTGGGTTGTAGGCTTGAGGAAAAATGGAGTGTAAAGACAGTATTATTTTTATTTATATGACAAACTGAAAAGAAGCAACAGTAACAAAGAGAGAATAAGAAAAGTTTTAACATTTTACATTGTCTGTTCCATATGAGATAAAACCTCTTGCCATTCTTGATCAATTGTGTACATCTTCTTCCTTTTAAATTGCTCTTAATCTAATGAATATATAATACTCTTTAATCTTATATCTAAAGTCTCTACTTGTTGGAATCAAGTGTAATAAATAGAGGTTTTTAAAATGAATTCCATACTTGCATCACAGGTTGTAATTACAAAACGAAAGTCAGCTTTAGACTAGAAGCAGGGTTTTTCTTTTCTTTTTAAAAAAAGAATTCAGCTGAAGCACTCCTAGGTACTGTTTTACATTAAAAAAGAGAGAGCCGGTGTGGTGTAGTGGTTAGAGTGGCAGACTCTAATCTGGAGAAGTGAGTTCTGTTCTGCACTCCTTCACATGAAGCCAGCTGGGTGACTTTAGGTCACTCACAGAGCTTTCTCAGCAACCCCACCCCCCAAGTCTAGCTAGCTAAAGAGTTAGAACTTTAGGCGGCCAGGCAATCTTCAGATCTCCTGGCTATACCACACATAATGCCATATAATAATCATTATTACTCACAGTCACTATTTCCTCTAAGCTGAGTTAGTGTGAGCTAGCTCACAGTTTTTTAGCCTCCAGCTCACACATTTTTGTCTTAGCTCAGGAAGGATGACTCCAGAGCAAACTAATTTGTGCAGTAGCCAAATTGCTCACTCATAGCTGTAATGCCAATAGCTCACAGAGCGGAAGTTTTGCTCAGAAGACTCCACAGCTTAGAGGGAGCATTGCCCACAGCTGCTAGTCAGTGTGGATGCTCCTATTCCTCCATGGAAGTTCTGCCAACTATGTAGGGCTAGGATCAGTTGAGGGAAAGACTGGGTCACTCTCAATAATTGGGTCATCTCTCAACAACATTTGAGGAAGGACCACCAAGTGTTGCTTCTTCTGGGGGGTAGGAAAGAAGCTGGTGAGATGGCTATGTGGTCACCAGCCAGCCAAGAGGGGAGTTACTCTATCTCCATGTCGGGTGCTCTGCTCCCAAGCTCTCCTGTAGGGAAGGGACACCAAGCATCTCTGAGAGATATGTTTGGTGAAGCTGGAACTAGGATGCCAAGAAGGGCAGAAACAGGCAGGGCAGAAGGTTATTCATCTCATCGGTGAGATGATTGTTCTAGCTAGTCAGCCATTTTCTGTCATTGAGGATGTTGGGTCTTGCAGGCTTCTCTGAGATGCCTATCACTGGTACATGACCCCTGTTCATACTGTGCCAGGCAGAAACATGATGTCCCTGTTCAGGGCTGCCAGGGCCTATATGAAAGCACTGTTGTACCATGCTGGAGGGAGAGCTGTATACTTCACATCTGACGTATGGTCCTGCTTCTCACTGATTGTGCACTCGTGGCAACCCAAGTACATCCTGGGTGAGAGGATCCAAGTACATGCATGGTGAGAGGAGTCCCCAAATGGTATTCTTGCCACTCACATAAAGACCCCCCATATCACTGAAACAAGAGATGAAAAGTAGATGAATATCTCAATTTAAAAAGCAGATCCCACAACAAGACCTACAATGCTGAATTGCTGTTGTATTTCTCCTTTACAGGTATGGAAAGAAACAGGAATATCAGTGCTGAAGGGCAGCTTTAGCTCCTGAGGCTCTTCCTGCAAGCCAGTAATAGTATAAGCTGCAGGCTGCAGAGAGAGAATAATCAAACTCTCTTCCCTCTTACTTTTTGAGGTCTTCTCTGGGGAAGTAACGTTAGTGCATGTGTCTGTGACTGTGTCTTGCCAGGTCTCACTGGCTGCCTTGGTACTGGCTTGCCAGGTTGGTTTGGCTTGGATTGGTTGTGTTGGGCTTGCCACATTGCAATTGGGTTCTGTTTGGTTTCTGTGATTTTACATTGGTTCTCTTGGGCTTGCGTGGTGTCCCCTGCTCCAGTTTGTTTGGCTTGGATTTTCTTGTGTGATGTTGGTTGTGTTGGGCTAGTTGGTTTTGTTTGCATTGGGAGGTGGTTGTTTTTGCAAGTGGTTGTTTGCATTTTGGCAAGTGGTTGCTCTTGTGTATTTGGCTGCTGGCTTCTTTGCCCTGGAGAAAGTATGAGATCTCCCCCCCCATAGGAAACAATGTAGAGGAGGAGGATGGCTGTTCAGAGGCCCATAGAATTGGATCCTTGATCCATCTCTACTTGGGGGGGTCTTTAGTGGATAAGGAGAGCTAGGTTCCTTGCAATTTTGGTGTCATTTGCTTGAAAAATCGTTACTCTACCCCTCCCGGAAAGGGTCCTCCATAGGGAATAATGGACCCCTAAATTTCAGATTGCCATTAAAAAAATGACTCTAAATTCCAAAATGGTACTTGGGACCCAAATAATTTGAAATGTCAGTAAGGATACTCTTCCCTGAATCTGAATTACGAAATGGTATATGGGACCCAAATAAAATTCTGGAATGCTGTTATAGATACCCTTCCCAGAACCTAAATCTGAAAAATTCAATTATTCCCCAAGTGCACATCCCTAGTACACAGATAATTAACAAGAAGCAAATCTTAATGGTTTGGAAAAATGATGGCAGATGCAAACTGACGGGATGGATTTATGTTTCAGATTAATTCAGGCTGCTGAATGTATTTTATGCATTTTTTTTATTCGCAAGAAACCCATGTTTACTTGTTCCTGCTATGACAATGAAAGGCCTTTTGCCTATATTGTGCTGAAGGAAGCAAATTGTGGGCTAGGGTGTTAGCAGTCAGACCCCGCATCACACAGACGGGCAGTTTACAGCTTAGAGAGGCAGAAACACCCTTCTTAATGTATCACCCCAAAAACCATAAGTACAGGACATTGCCTGGTCCAAAATTACACAAAATGGATGTCAGCCAGGAACAAGCCTGGGCAAGTATTTTGGAAGGTATACAATACAAGAACTCATGAAATTGCTGAACAGTCAGGTTAGAACAGATAAAAGGAAGTACTTCTTCACCCAAAGAGTGATTAACACATGGAATTCACTGCCACAGGAGGTGGTGGCGGCTACAAGCATGGATGGCTTCAAGAGGGAATTAGATAAACATATGGAACAGAGGAACATCAGTGGCTATTAGCCATAAGATATAGATAGGAACTCTCAGTCTGGGGCACTGTATTCTTGGTGCCTGGGGGGGGAACAGTGGGAGGGCTTCTAGTGTCCTGCCCCCACTGGTGGACCTCCTGATGGCTCCTGGTATTTTTGGCCACTGTGTGACAGAGTGTTGGCTTCTCTTATGTTCTTATGAAGGTAAGAGTGGCTGACTGTCTACTGCCCCCTTAATACCCAGGAGAGATGCATAACTATGGGACAATGGGTCCATCAGGAGCTATTGACTCACCTTAGACTAATCTAATCAAGTTCAGCCTTAATACCTCTGCACTCACTTACCTTAATTAAACACCACTTAATCAGTGCTCAATTCTATTCTCCCAACCTATTAGCTCTTCCTGTTTGGTACTTATGGGGTCATCAAGCCTCTCCCAAATCACTGTCCATCCCCAGTAAGTCCATCAAGGTATTGTTTTGGGATCATGTGACTCCAGCCTGAAGGTCCATAATTGTGGCATCCTGCTCCATAGCAGTGTTTGAATGTTCGTGGTCACACCCCCACTCTGTGAGTTCTCTTCTCTTTGTGAAACACTGGTCAGTTTGCTAATGCTGCTTCCCAGACCTCTGCAAGATTGGTAAATATTACCCTTCCTCAAAAAAGCTTTCCCTCTTTCCTCCCTGATTTCCTTAGTTAGTTCTTATGTGTTTGTGTGCATTTTCTTATTCTTCCCTTTTAATAAAAATCTTTCCAGTTGAACATCTACCTGGTTTACTGGAGAGTTCTCTTAAAGGGAAAAAATCCACGTCTACATAGGTGTAGAATCCTAGTTACCCCCTCTCGCTCTGTCTCCTTAAAGCTAATACCCCCCAACTAATTAGGAGACTGCTGATTTGGGTAATGGGGTGTGTGTTTAAAACTAACCTCTTTCCTTATGCAGAATGTTTGTATTCACTCTGCTGTCCCATTTATAGATTCTTGTGTCAAAGCAGAAATTTGATGTTGAGGTCTTCATTCATAGCTGTAGGATAGGGACCAATTTTGTCAGTTATGAGCAGCAGCCCTTATCAAAGACTGGGCAACAATTAGCACATGCTGGGAAAAAAGAAAAGGCACTCTGGAGGCAAATCCTGCTTTGAATGGAAATTTCACAGCAAGAGTCAAAGCTTTTGTATTTTACAAAATCACATTTTTACTGAAGATTAATTAATCCAGAATACTCAAAATATTCTGTTTCTGCAATTTTTAAATGTAGACACTACACACATAACTGCATTTAAATTTGGGTCCCTTCCCCTGCTGTGTGAAGCAATGGATGTTTAGAACACATGAGGAGGGTAACCAGTCTGTGTCAAGTGACTGATCATTTTCGTTTCCAAACTGATGCAGAGAATAGAAAACCACAAGTGTCCTATTGAGCCGGATGCCCAACCCTTCATTTTGTCGGAAAAGTTAACTCAAATATTTAGCACAGCTGTGAAGTAAACACCACCATGCTTAATTGCTCAAGACAGAACAATGCAGTATATTTGCATTTCCAGTACATATGTCTCCCTGCTTGAGAAACAGGCAGTAGTCTTTTCCTCTGAATTTTCTACTGACAGATATTCAGCAGTCATGGGGTCCCTCAAATGTAATCCAATCCAGTTTGGGAGGTCTTGGGTGTGCAGGTGCAGCCTTCCACATGCAGGTTGTGTTCTGTGTGGGTATTTGTCCACTCCAGCTGCTGGGGCTGCACACACATAACCCAGGGAGGAAAGCAGCATCCTCACCAATCTGCAGGTGGAAAAGGGATGCAGGATGGACTCCCCCCCACCCTGCTGTCTGACCAATGCAGAAGCTAGTTTCCCAACAGGGTTAAGTGCAAAAAACTTTAGAATCGAGGGCAATCTCGCCAACTGATGCTACCAGCTCAGGAAGTTAAAAATGTCCTCTCCTTATTCAGAGCTCCTCAGGGAGAGATTGCTAGGCTGCGGAAGGGCTCAGTCCAAACAATTCGATGGGCATGTGCAAAGGAAACTTACAAAAACAGTGTAAATTGTGAACCCACCCATTCATGTCAATCACACACCCTCTGGACCCTCTCCAGCCCCACCTTTCCTTCCCCAGACGTACGCTGTCACAGGCAGGGTAGGAGATCTAGAGTTCCTCTCTCACTATTCTGGAGCATGGCTGTCTAGCTTAGCTTTCAGTGGGAGGAGAGACACATGGTTGTTTACAGAGGAACACACAGACTGGGCCATCAAAGAGAATGGCAGTGATTGTCTTTACAGGATATTGTTTACCCTCATCATGTTGCTGGTGGAGCTAATGGCTTTGATTTGATTTCTTAGCAGAGCTGGAGACCACTGTTTTCTTTGACTCATAGAATCACAGAGTTGGAAGGGGCCATACAGGCCATCTAGTCCAACCCCCTGCTCAATGCAGGATCAGCCTAGAGCATCCCTGACAAGTGTTTGTCCAGCCGCTGCTTAAAGGCTGCCAGTGAGGGGGAGCTCACCACCTCCCTAGGCAGCTGATTCCACTGTTGCACAACTCTTACTGTAAAAAGGTTCTTCCTAATATCCAGCTGGTACCTTCCCACCCTTAATTTAAAATCATTATTGCGAGTCCTATCCTCTGCTGCCAACAGGAATGGCTCCCTGCCCTACTGTAAGTGACAGCCCTTCAAATACTTAAAGAGAGCAATCATGTCCCCCCTCAACCTCCTCTTCTCCAGATTAAATATTTCCAATTCCTTCAGTCTTTCCTCATAGGGCTTGGTTTCCAGGCCTCTGATCATCCTCATCGGTCTCCTCTGCACCTGCACCATTCTGTCCACATCCTTTTTGAAGTGAGGCCTCCAGAACTGCACACAATACTCCAGGTGCAGCCTGACCAGTGCAGTGTACAGTGGGACTATCACATTTTGTCATTTGGATGTTATGTCTCTGTTGATACACTCCAGAGTTGAGTTCAGACTGGCAGTTTGAAGTGGGAGGGAGTCGTGGCAAAAAAGATCAGGAACAAAATGTTCCAGGTTTTCCCAGTCACACCGCACTGACTGATGCAGGAGCATACTGGGGAGGAGGCGCAAGGGAGCATTCACACTGTTGGCCCGCCTCTGGTGGAGGCAGGGCTGTGAGGCACGGCTTTCTTTTTGGTAATCTGGAGATATAAGCGCATAAGAAAAAATGCGGCTTTTGATGTTCACACTTTGTTGGTGCGGGATGGATGCGGTATAATCGTGCTTTCCAGGGTCTGATACCACTTTCACCTGGTATATTTTAAACTTGGGAGGGAAGCGTTACAAGACGGGTTGAGTACGGCTGGGGAACACCAGACAGATGTGCCTGTGTGAACAGCCCCTTTAATCCATTTGTGAAATGTTTCTGAAACGTGTCTATATCGGGCAAAACTGCCAGTCTGAACTCAGCCCAAGATCGCATTAGCCTTTCTTGTTGCTGCATCACACTGGCTGCTCATATTTGACTTATGGTCCACTCGTACTTCAAGATCTTGTCCACACACACTGCTATCCAGAAGTGTATCCCCCATCCAGTATGCATGTTCCCCACTTTTGTTACCCAGATGTAGAACTTGGCACTTATTCTTGTTAAACTGCATCTTGTTCACATCTGCTCATTTTTCCAGTGTGTTCTGATCTCATTGAATTCTATCTCTATTTTCTGGTGTGTTCACTGCTGCTCCCCATTTGGTGTAGCCCCTGCACACTCTCATCCAAATCATTTAGAAAAATATTGAAAAGTACTGGGCCCAGAACCGAGCCCTGTGGCACCCCACTGGACACCTCCCTCCATTCAGATGAAACACCATTGAAAACTACTCTCTGAATGCGGTTTTCCAGCCAGTTCCCTACCCACCTAACTATCCTAGAGTCCAGTCAACAGTCCTTTAGTTTACCCATCAGAACATCATGGGGAACCCTGTCACAAGCTTTACTGAAATCCAGGCAAACAACATCAGCAGCATTCCCTTAACCCATTAAGGTCATCAATCGATTGAAGAAGGAAATGAGGTTGGTCTGGCAGGACCTGTTGGGGACAAATCTGTGCTGACTTCCCTGGATCACCAAATTGCCCTTTAGATGCTTGCAGATTGATCCCTTTAAAATCTGCTCCAGTATTTTCCCTGGGACAGAGGTCAGACTGACTGGCCTGTAGTTTCCTAGGTCATCCCTCCTCCCTTTATGAAAATTGGGATAACATCTGCCTTCCTCCAGTCTTGTGGCACATCTCCCATCCTCAAAGAAGTCTGGAAGATGATGTACAAAGGCTCTGTAAATTCTCTAGGAAGTTTTGAGCACTTTTGGGTGCATGCCATCTGGCCTGGGGGATTTGTACTTATTCAGTGCAGCCAGGTGCTTCTTTATGTCAACCAGCAGCCCAGACGGCGTGCCTTGCCTACTACCCTCTCTAAATGAGTCTGTTCTCTTCAGGCGAAAAACTGAGGCAAAATGGGCATTAAGGCTTTCTGCTTTCTCTCTGTCCTCTGTCAGATTTTCTCCATTTTCACCCAACAGTGGACCCATCGCCTCTTTTATCCTGTGTTTGCTCCTCCTTACGTATCAGAAGATATTCTTGCTCTAGAGAGCCTTCCTGGCCAGCTTTATCTCACTGTGAGCCTTGGCCCAGAGTGCCTAGGATGACATAGAGTGCCTAGCAACCTGCAGATACTCTTCTTGAGAGGTATGTCCTTGCCTCCATTTCTTGAACATTTCCCTTTCTCCCCTATCACATCACGGGGTTATGGTGCTATTGTTACGGTAGTGGTGTTGCTAGGCTCAGGAACATTTTATTTGCCTTCTTTGTATTAGTACTTTTCATTTTGTTTTTGTATACATATTTGTTACTACTTATAGTTTTTCATAATAATAGACTATTGCATAATTTGGGGTCTATATCAGAATTAATTTTTATACATACACTTACATGCAGTATCACTGTTATTTTAATGTTATATGAGATTTGCAATTTACAGGATATTTCACTGGCATTGGGCCCGTAGCTACGTTAGGGCATCTCGGGGCCACACCCCCTTAATTTACAGCCATGCCTTTCAAAAACATGTTTTAAAGATAATTATTTGTGTATCAATCAATTCAGCTGCACTGTGCCTTGCCCCATGGTTAGCTGGCTGCCAGCCGGTCCTGCGCCACCTTCTCCAGCCCTCAGTTGCTGCGCCCTGCTCATGATTAGCCTGCTGGGCTCCCTTTCTCTCTGCCAGACGGCAGGTAACAAACTGGTTTGGTGGCACCAGGGGGAAGGCCCAGTGCTGAGCTTGACTCACAATCTGGCACACAGGCTGGCACATCTGCCAAGTTGGGTGGGGATGGATGTCAGTGGCAGAGTTGTCTTCCCTTGCAATGCCAGGCAGTGTCTGCTGTGCCTGCAGCATGCACAAGACAGGCAGAGTGGATGAGAGACTTCTTTAATAGCACTAAAGGCACAGGGAGTGGGACAATATGGGGGTGCTTAGTGCTTTCCCCCATGCCTCTTACACAATATAAATTACCCTCTCCAGCTACTATTTGCTCCAGTATGAATGCATAAAGAAACAGAGGATTGGAGGCTGTGTGTGATTTAGAGACAGTTAAATACCGTTGGAGTAGATGGGGGGAGTAGATGAGCTCTGTCCTCTCTTGATACTGTACCTCACCACATTCCATTTATTTCAGCACTGTTTCTCTCCAGCCTTGTTTGCAACCAGCAGCAAGATGTAGCTTCCCATGACCAGACACTCTGCTTTTGTTTAAAAATAGACTCCCCACTCAACTTTACTTGTGGCCAGGATTTCCTATGATGTTACATATAATTTCTGCCCACCTGCTTCTTGGGCTGCCAAATGATTCTGCCAATGATGAAGAGCTGTTTCTCTCATTTGCATACCGTTTGACTGGGAGGACAATTCCCAATTAAATATTTTAGGGGGTGAGGCGAGAGTTTAAGCCAGAAAAAAATCCCATTGAAAGAATGGAAATACATGAGAATGATATACAGTATATGTAATAACAGAGGTGAATAAGAAGTATTTACAAAAACAAAAATGAAACTGGGGGTGGGGGGGCGTAGGGACATCGGAGGCCATTTCCTGGGGGGGGGAACCACTCCACAAATATTCCTAACAATAGAATAGCCATTCACAGTTTTAACAGCTGCATGCTTTAGAAATCAAAAGCTAATCATAGTTATAGTCAGCAAATTTTTGCTATGGAAATATGTCTGTACATATAAACCATTTTCTACAGGACTAGTAATTGTATCATTTTATATCGCATACCTCAATCTCCTCAGAAAGCAGTGGTTTCCCCACGCCAAGAAGATCAGAAGCATCCACATTCCTACCTGGTGTCAGCATACCATTGGCATGACTTAAGTTACTACAAAACAGAACAGTTCTCGCAAAGAACTTATCCATTCCAGATCTGGATGTAGCACGGCCAGTCTCTAAATGATGGAACATTTCTGTTGCCTTTGGGAAAAACTGTAGTCAGTTCAAGAAATTCCCAGAAGTCTTTCTACACAATGACCCAGGATTTCAAATAAATTCTTATATTCAGTAGGTAACATCCACAGAACTATGTAACAGTTTAAATTTCAGTTGGAGCCAC
>NW_015174294.1:408213-436403 GCF_001447785.1 Gekko japonicus
GTGCAGAGACTACCCTAGAGGACTGAGTCCCAAAAGCTAAGGTCTGGGCCAAAGGTCACAGTAGACTGGCCCAACAGTAGGCAAGTGTGGCTACTCTGGCACACCTGTGTACAAAGCCATAGGTGTTAGTTTTCCACAGCATTTACCACCAATGACACCATGACAATGCTGAGGTAGTTGGGGGGGGGGAGAGAAGAGTGGACCTGGCTAAAAAGTGTTGAAGCCCCTTGAAGTAAATGTTTTGCTCTGTTTAGTCACAAAAAATGAAGAGCAGACATATGGAGGACCATGCATATGTTACCTACTGTAAATGAAACTATGTGTATCAATTCATTTTCATTAAATTTTTTAACCTGACTTTCCATCCAACAGTTGATTCTCAAACACAATTAAAAGACAAGACAAATCATACTTTAGGATGGAGTTTTAAGATGGATCTTAAATCCTGAGCATTTCACAGAATGAGAGACTTTTAAGTCCAAGAAACAAAATGCTTTTTTGGTTTTAGCAAACATGGCTTAAGGAAAGACGACCAGAGCTGCATAACACTGACATTTTTATTAGAATTCATTTGTAACAAATGGAACTTGTGTCAGCAAAGAACTGATTTTCATACAGACTTTCTTTCGCCACCAATGTAACGAAGTAAGAAAATAAAAAGCACGCCTTTCATTCTGTAAAACATTTACGCGTACTACTAATCAGAGGTAATTGTATTTTTTAACAAGCCATTTTACAAGGTGTTTTTTTTTAATTTTTCAGTCTAGGCATCCAAAACAAGAGCAAAGAACACAACTGGTATTATCTTTGTAAAGACACTCCAAGCTTGAATGGCAAAGCCACGTAACAGATGGATGATGGGACCTGCAGCCTTCTGATATTCTAGTGGAGTATCAGGGCGTTCAAAAGAAAGAGATTAAAACTGTAAAAGGGTGGGGGGAGAAGGGGAGGAAAACCTGCATTTTGTTGTTGCCCCTGCAAACTCCCCCCTCCCTTTAACATGTTATGTGTTATTTACATACACACAAGTGGATTTTCATAAGCAGTTTTCTTACAGATGGGTTCAAGTAATAATACTATTGGGTGTAGAATCAATAGGGCAGTGCATAGTAGAAAGGTATAGAAAGTGCAATTCTCCCTAGAGGACCCCTTCCCTTCCCCCAACCATCCTTGCCAATGTCTAACCATGCAAACCATTTTTTTTAAAAAAGAGCTAAAATAAAAGTTCTGTACAAATAATTTTTATATATTTTGCGTATTTCTCCATTGTTAACTAATTACAAAATTATACATAACTACACATACATAGGTAAATAATAGCACCGTACTGGTTATGCTGATGAAACCAAATCCCAAGCTTGGTAAATGGCCGATAATGAGACCAATTAATTCAAAAAATTGAGAAAGAGAATCGCTACACAAAAAAGTTACAGAAAATGGAATGCACATCAATGATTCTGACAGAGTTCCCTTTACAAGTAACTCCCGAATAGCAGTTTTGACGGGAACATGTATGAATGTTATACTTTTTGTTTCCTCCTGTGAAGCACTCACTTTCAATGACAGTTTGCCTAATACTTTTCTTTTACAAACCAAAAACATTGTGGCAGAATGGAAGGCCTGATCTACTAATTGCCCTCAGGAGCAACAGGCCTTCCTGGAGCATGTCCACACAGGGTTTCTAGAGGTATCAGCCATGCACATATGATCTCTACAAGCCACATGGGTTCCATGCACGGCCTGCACTGAACCCCTGATATCACCTGCACTGCAGGTTTCCTCAGAGCAAAGCCACACAAAACCTCCATGTGAAACAGTGCCTCCCTTTGGAGGGGGATATTGCTTTCTGCGCTTCCAATTTTGCACTTAATCACCAAACTGAGAACACAGAAAAATCCTGTGCAGACGTGCCTTTCGTCTGTGCTTCTAAAGCATAGCATTTTTTCAATCATGAGTGTCTGTTGACTGTACTTTTGGCTAAAAGCACAAGTTCATTGCATTATCTGGCACTTTCTGTATTCTTTGACAGAAATAAAAAGAAAACATATAGTGCACATTCTTCTCTGATTCTGATGTAAATTAGAGAATCTCATTCTGAGGTAGCCTTCTATAATACTTTATTATTATAATAATAATACACATATACTTTTAATATTTTCCCATTTTTGCGCTTTTTAAAGTTTTTTGTCTTTGTTTTTTATAAAAGTGCTCAAATAGAATGATTTCTAGTGTTTGGTCTTTTAATATATCTATTTCTGGTAGTGATGAATATAACATGGGGAAAAAAAATCCTGAATCAAGATATTTGTGTTTGACATAATAACAGGTTTAACCAAGAGAAAAATGGCTTCCTTTAAAGTGTCTCAAATGATACCTTGTGTTGACCATCAGAAAAAAGATATAATGTGATCTATGCCCTGTGTTCATTTACTCAGCTTCACTGACCTAAAGAGGCCTCAAAGGACAAGAAAGATGAACACACCTTGGCCTCAAATGAAATACAGGTTTAGAATTAAGAACCACTTTAATGGCTGCTCCTCTTGGCAGTAGGAGAGCCATCCCCTTCTTCCACAATGGCAATGCTAGATCCTAGTCACCAACATAATGGTTACAAATGCCGGTTTGGAAGGGGCCATGCACTAGTAGTAGTTTGGACCATTGCTAGGAGTTCTGGCTGGATAAAGGGCCTCTGAAAGCCTAATGGCTTTGGATGAATATTCACATTTAACACTTGGGTAAAGACCAGGAATGCATATTGTTAAAAGACCTCTTTGTACATCTACGGAAAAGATAATGCTTTAATTGAAAGAGGAGGGGAGAGTGTAACAGAGAAGTATGAGTTAACTTACACAAATACAGACAGAACAAAACTTGAAGAAATGCTATCAAAACAGGCATCAAATATAAGGCACTCTAAATGCAAAAAATTAAAATTAAAAAACCTCAGCATTTCCAACAAATGCTGTATGCCACAAAACATTTCTGATTTAACAGAGCAACATGAGTTTGGCTTTGCCCCATTATACATCATCAATGCAAATTTCTTACTGTATACTATAGACAATTACACGAGTGAATACATTTTTAAAACAGCTTGACAAGTATTATATTACAACATTCTCCCCTCCTAAGGGGATATGCACTGACCTTTCCCACATGCACACTTCCTATATTTAGTATGGTCTGTTATTGCACTAAGGTGTTACAAATACCAAACTTTACTGGAAGCTTTAACATTATAAATGTGAGTGTGTGTGAGTGTGTGCGCACGCATGGACACACATGATTTTTGTCCTTTACTTTTGGGAAGGACTGAGATTCAAGTATCACTGATGTGCATTCCACATTTCCCCTAGGAAAAGGAAAAGAAAAAGAAAACCTTGAAATGCAAAAATGTTCAGAAATATTGTTTGGACTCAGTGTAGCATTTTGGATTTTATCCCACAGCTCCAATAAATCCAAGTCATGGAAGAACCGATACGTGTGTGTGTGTGTATACATATATTTATTTATAATTGTGTGCATTTCTGTCTATCTATCTACGTGTATTGCTGTAAATAGATAGAGAGACAATCAAAGAGATATACATATATTTATAGATAGAAAGAGAAAGGTGTGTGTTTTTGTGTATTAGTAGCAGCTTTATACTTTGCGCTTCCCTGTTGATTCCAAAAGAAACTAAAACAAAGCCTTCCATATGTAGATTAACTAATTGATATTTCATTTAAAAAAATCAAAATCAAAATGCAAAAGTAATACCTACATGAGGATGTGGTCCTGGAGATAAATATAGGGCTGCACAAAAATGTGCAATTTTTCAAATTATTTAACATTTCTACAGCGAGATATTACAAATAACAGTTCTACAGCATAAAAAAACTACAATTTTGAAACAAAAAAATGAACAGTTATGCAACTTTTTAAAATCACTTCATTGAATGATAAACTTTTGTTCTTAAAAAAAAGAAAAGAGTTTACACAGTTAAAAATGAAGCACAGGTCAGCAGTATCTTTACAATACTAAAAAACTAAATCAAGGACTTTCTTTTTAAACATTTGCCCTTCTCCCTCCCCCCCACCCCAAGTGTTGTTTATGAGCAATATGGTGAGAAGGGGAGATGTTGAAGCAAAGAGTCCATTTTCTTTCTTCCAGAGGAGCCAGGTACTGGCTTTTTGATGAGCATCTTGCCCTGAATTGCAGTCCTTCCAAAGTTAGCACTGTTAACAATCATGCAATCCTGAACAAGATGATGGTTCTTTGCAGGAATTTCCTCTTCCCTTTAATTTCAACCAAAGCTGAATCCTTGAGGTATCTGTAAAATGTAATCCTTCAGATGCCTCAACCAGTCAGGATTCTTCTATGTTTCTGGTTAGATTTATTGAACTGTGAATTGTTGGTCCACCTGGAATAGTTTTTTTTTTAATATTTCCCACTAATTGGTCTTTAGTTAGGAGTAAAGAAGTACTTCTCAAGCACACTGTATGGCTCAGAAGAGGCTCTCTGGATCTTAAAGGGCCTGCAGTTAAAAATCCAGGATGGGTCAGGGTTTTTTCTTTGTTTTGTTTACGTTGCATAGTGATCAAAGCTGCCCAGGTATTCTAGTGCGGCTCGATAGCAGAACTGGTATTGATCCTTCAAAAAAGAGAGAAAGAGAGATTAAAATTAAACTAGTTGTTGCATATTCTGCCTATGGAGTTCGTGCAGACAGAGCATTACCACCAGCCTTGTAACCCTGATTAAGTGAACAAGGAGTGGCCACAGGCTTCTGAGCTCTTTCCTCATGCCCTCTAGCATGATCTCCCTGTTCCATGATCCTGTTGCGCTTAGCCAGTTTGGTGTAGTGGTTAGGAGCACGGACTCCAATCGGGGAGAGCTGGGTTTGATTCCCCACTCCACCACATGCAGCAAGTTCTCTCAGAGCTGTTCTCACCAGTGCAGTTCTTGAGAGAGCTCTCTCAACCCCATCTACCTTAAAGGATGTCTGTTGTGGGGAGGGGAAGGGAAAGGAGATTGTAAGCTGCTCTGAGACTCCAAGTGAAGGGCGGGGTATAAATCAAATCTCTTCTTCTGCTTTAACACCCGAATCAACACTAACTGCTGTTCCCATTTTAACCAGGATTTGTCGCTGTATGTACACAGAGTGGTGAGTTGTGACAAATCCTGGACTCTGCATCTTGCATTTTTAGACTAATATTTGCAGGTATGGATGTACATGTGTGAGTGAACGGTATACATGGCATTTTAACATGTAAACATAAAATCAGTCTTTGCTTTAGCTCATTTTCTAGTTGGAACTTATTTGTGTGTATGTAGAGGGTTAGAACCTGTGAAGGATTTCTTCAAACAGTCCGTTGATTCCCCTCTCCATTGCAGACCCTTGACTCCCCACTGATGCAGTTGCTGGTGGTCCCCTGTCTCTGAGGAGAAGCATTTTAGGAGGCTATTTGAGCTGCAGAAGGAAGGGGGAGATCTCTGCTGATGGAAATCCCTTCCATCAGTAGAAATGTGCCACAGTACCCAAGCCACAGTGAGAATATGTATGAACTGAGACAAGGTGTTTTTTTGTGTGTGTTAAGATGAACAGCTGGGGTTGCTCTGTAGAGATTCTGATAGGTAAGACATTTCATGTAGAAAAGCTACAGACATTGACACAGAAAAATAAATAAATATAATGCTAGATTAGTTTTCAGGGGCTAATGGGCTATAAAGGAGATTCCCCCCCCCCTTGCTTAGACCATCTCTACACAATGCAGATAATGAAAAATAAATGGAGTTTACTCTTCAGTTTTGCCACGGTGAGTAACCAGGTTCTGTGGTAAGATACTTTTAATGATCTAATCGTATTTGGAGGGACGTTTGTTTTTAAAATTGCTTCCTGCACAATCTCAGCAACAGTGTACAGTGGTTTATTTTTAAATATGAGTGTAATACACAAAAATCAAGGTAGAAAATTTCAGTAGACAGCATAAAAACCCATCGCACACATTACCAATATTTATTGACATTGCGATAATGTTGAAGGAAGTGAAAAGAATATGATGCATGTTTGTTTAATGGTGCTTATAGTAAAAAAAGTCCAAAGAATTAGCATCAATTAACTGGGTTTTAGGTTGGGATCAGGACCTTGCAGTCAAAGTTCTGACTGGTAAGTCCTAATAATTTAAAAGTCTATCAACTCAGGCTCCTCTGTGTATTCTGTAAATCACCTCCCCCTTTATTTGTGGCAAGAAAATGGATGTCATGTTTTTCTTGCATGGAGATTGTCACTGAGGAGAATGCATATATGTTCTGAACATTTGCTGTTGCATCCAACCTGTTCCACTAGCTGCAACACTGCAGATCGCCTCTTATCCCTTGTCAGCACCAGGGGAAAGGGAGGGCTCCTTTTGCTCCCATTTCTTATTGGCCATGCTGTCTATGCTCTTTTTTCCCTTGTAGCCATATGCTCTGCTAAGTTCCCTGTTTCTTAGGAGTGAATAAATGCTTCACAGTGGGGAAGGGTGGCCAAAAGAAGGGAGCTCTTTATCAGTCATGGAGTGAAAAGGTGATCCGGTGCAAGGAACTGGATGGCAAGATTTATGGAGATGACGTCCTAAGCCCCAGAGCATGTATGGAATACACATGGAATTCACTGCCACAGGAGGTGGCGGCGGCTACAAGCATGGATGGCTTCAAGAGGGAATTGGATAAACATACAGAGCAGACGTCCATCAGTGTCTATTAGCCACAAGGTATAGATAGGAACTCTCAGTCTGGGGCAAGTGATGTTCTGTATTCTTGGTGCTTGGGGGGACAACAGTGGGAGGGCTTCTAGTGTCGTGGCCCCACTGGTAAACCTCCTGATGGCACCTGGTATTTTTAGCCACTGAGTGACAGAGCATTGGACTGGATGGGCCATTGGCCTGATCCAACATTGGCTTCTCTTATGTTCTTATGGGGGGGGGGCATGTCTTGCTGCTCCCTATAGGCACAAATTTACAGGGAACATCTGTGCCACACAGCATACATGAAGACAGATATGCATTCTCCTCTGTGAGAATCTCCATGCAAACAACAAGAACAACATGATATCCATTTTCTTACTACAAATGAAAGGGGGGAAATCTGTTAAAGTTTGCTACAAATGCCGCAGTGATATGTTTTGGATTCAGAATAATGGTTGTATTAGTGTCACCCTCAAAAGACAAGCAATGCCAGCTATTCAACATACGTACACCAATGTCTTGTGTGTAAATGAAAATCACACAGAAATAGAGAGCAGAGGGTTCAAGTCTGTCACTAGCTTTTTAGTGCCAGGGCTGAAGTCTTAGAACATTTGTACACTGTGCTTCTGAACATGTGTACAATTAACTCCCTCACCAATAAACTGCTACTATTCATACACTAACCCTGCCCCCCCAATTATAGGTATGGTACAATATTATGAGTTCCATGTAGCCTGAACACCTCTCTTTTTATGAATTAAAAATTGCCTCCCCCTTCTTTTCCAGCATATTGCACTGTCGGGGGGGGGGGACGGACGGACGGATGGACGACTACTAATCTTTACAGGACTCTGCTCCTCTACCTAGCAATTCCTAGCAATTCTCCTTACATCCTTTCTTCACAACTGCCCAGCTCCAACCCACTGCCCTGGAAAGCTCTTGTTCTTCTCAAAGCTACACTTGCACCAGTGGTCAGTTGAGGATAGTTTCCACTACCATAGGTGAACCCAGAGAACAAACCCTCTCCTTTGTCTTCCACAAAAGAAACACAGTCAATCCCCCTCCCCCACTTTCTAAGACCTGCACTAAATGGACAGACGTCTGAGGAAAGGCAGGATTTGGTGGTTAAGAAATGTGGTTGTATCCCTTTCTTTCTCAGTAGATAAGATAGATTATGGATCACAAGGGAGACTACCAAATTCATTTCTACCGCACCTATACTTCATCAGAATGCTCCACCACCACAAACACAATATAAGATAAGGGACAGTTGAAGGAACCATTGGTACAAAAGTACCAATCACAAAGAGGGTCAGAAAATATGATTTTGATAATTTGTTGATATTCCACATATTCTATACGCATGGATGTTATTTTTCTCACCTCCGTCTGTACCATGGCTGGCCGTTGTGTCCTTAACATTTTGACTGTCTGGAAGATATCTACAACACCTTCATATCTCATTCTTTCCAACACGATGCTCAAGGTTATGAACACGCCAGTTCTTCCAACACCCGCACTGTTGCAGTACAGAAAAGAAAAAAAAGAAAATATTGACCAGATATACCTTTATTGGCATCATAACAAAACATAGATCATCAAGCACCTTCATTGCTGGAGTTGAAACATTCCTCTCCAAATAAAGAATATGGATGTACGTTGTGCTGTAGGTATGCTGTGCTACACATTACATGTCTTGGATTTTCATTTTTTTTAAATGAAAACTCTAAATATAAAGGGATCATTATGTGATAAAGTCAAATGGATTTGACAGTGAAATAAGTCAGGAATTATTTGAAAGGAATACTATTTTTCACCAATTATAGAACAGCTAGTTTGTGATAATGAGACTAGGGCCCTCATTCCTAACTAGGGATGGGCACAAACTGGGAAAATAAAGTTTGGTTCATGACATGCCCGGTTTGGGAACCACGAACCATAATGAACATTTAGCCTCCAAACAAACTGGTTCAGTTTGTGAAGTGCTAGAATGGACCCCCAGTGTGCTAAAGACACCAAACTCAAAGAGGATTTCCAGTTGACTGTCCTCTACCTGCCCCCCCGCCCCCAGTTTGGTCCAAGTTACAGCCTCCCAAAGAAAGTGCCCCCAGGAAAGTGCTTTCTGGGAAAATGACAGGTGGTCATTTCCTCCAGAAAGCATGTTCCTGTGGGCACCTTCTTTGGGAAGCCATGACTCGAGCCCCATAAATCCAATCCTCACTAAACTTGGAGGGCAGGTAGAGGACAGTCAACTGGAGATCCCCTAAAAATTCTGTGTCTCTAGTTTGCACAGGATCTAGTTCTATACACTCCTGAACCCCCTGAACCTCTGTCTGTCAAAATGAATGCTTGTCACTGACAAGCGGTCATTTTGACAGGCGCAGATTCAGGAGGTTCAGGAGTATATAGAATGGATCCTGTGACGAAAGGTTAAAGTGATTAGGGTTCTTTAGCTTGGAGAAACGACGACTGCGGGGTGACATGATTGAGGTTTATAAGAATATGCATGGGATAGAGCAGGTAGAGAAAGAGGTACTTTTCTCCCTTTCTCCCAATACAAGAACTCATGGGCCCTCAATGAAATTGCTGAGCAGTCGGGTTAGAATGGATAAAAGGAAGTCCTTCTTCACCCAAAGAGTGAATAACACATAGAGTTCACTGTCACAGGAGGTGGCGGCGGCTACAAGCATGGACAGCTTCAAGAGGGGACTGGATAAACATATGGAGCAGAGGTCCATCAGTGGCTATTATCCACAAGGTATAGATAGGAACTCACAGGCTGGGGCAGGGGATGCACTGTATTCTTGGTGCTTGGGGGGGGGAGGCAACAGTGGGAGGGCTTCTAGTGTCCTGGCCCCACTGCTGGACCTCCTGATGGCACTGGTATTTTTGGCCACTGTGTGACAGAGTGTTGGACTAGATGGGCCATTGGCCTGATCCAACATTGGCTTCTCTTATGTTCTTAACATGCTAGAGCTGTACCAAAATGAAAATTAAAAATGAACAAAACCAAAAATCTCTCTCTGTCACCCATAACTCAGAAACCTTGGATTATTATTTGTCTGAGACAGAAGAGGTTGATTCAGACACAACACAAAACCACAGTTTTACCTCTAACCATTGTTAAACCTGGTTCGTGAAACCAGGAATTGCTCACAAATGATCACTGAATCCTGGCTTGTCTTGCCATTTACCTGTTCTACACAGGTCAACATCTGAATTTATGTGCACAGTGTGTGTACACTAGAAAACAATGGCCTGGAAGGAAACACATGATATTGTACAAACACATGCAGAATGGTTGGAGCACCGGCTCAGAACTCTTTTAAAGAGACATTGGCCTGCATGGATCCCAGCATGCTCTTTACATTGGCTGTCAGTAATCTTACAACCACTATGAATCAAAGGTTAGTATTATTATTGCCCCTGCGTTGTTAATGGGAGGCTGAGAGAATAATGCCTTGCCTAAGGGCACCTTCTGATTACTTTCTGGTTCAGTGCCACTCACACAGAGACTGTAATTTGCATTCTTCACTAATTTACCTTGTTGTCAAATCATTCCATCCATACCTCTACTTCAGCACTCAGACGTTACCACATTTTTTTTGCTGTTGTTTCAAACGGGCTTATGGTGGAGGATAAGCAATGCAGCCATACCTGGATTTCTTTTACTTTTACTTACCTACAGTGAACAGAGATTGGCCCATCTTGCCCAAACTGCTCTTTCGTTTTATGAACTTGGCCTATGAAATCAATGAACCCTTCTCCTGACTTTGGCACTCCTTGTTCAGGCCAGTCGGTGAACTGGAATTGCCTCACTGTTCGGGACTGGCCATCCTTTAATAAAAGGCACAGATATAGCACATGAAAGTCAGCAGGGCAGAAAACAATATTCAGGGTGGGGGAGAGATAGACCAGCAAGAAACATAATGTGCAACAAGCAAAAAATTGTGAAGATGGCGGTCGCTAAGACACTTCCAGCCACAATGCTGACGAGCCTGTGTTTCCCTCCTTGTTTTGCAGTTAGCAAAACCACATTGACATAAGAGTGCAATTTCATTAACCACAGTGATGCTCAAATTACTCCCAGCACTGGAGAGGATGTTGTCTGACATTTAGATCCTGGAAAAACAGACTCTAAGGACAAGGAAATTGTGAGCTAGTTAAATGGGACTTTTTTTTTTTTTTGCTCAAGGTTAATGTTTGTGCAAGACAATGGCTTGGCAGGCAACAAAATCAAAACCCTCTTTTAAAACCACCAACATTTCCCACTTGGCCAGAAGAAGTTTCAAAGTTCTTCACATTGCCTTTCAACTATGACCTTCTTATTTGGCAAAGCCATCTCTAGGGGCATATCTTCACTCAAGGGCAGTTCCCAGTGTCTGGAATATGCTTATTCAGGGCTTCCCATCCCAGTTGTCCCTCTGGCACATAGCTAATGGGAATGATACTGGAGCCAACTTAAATCCTAGTGTCTGTATATCCCAAAACATGTGGTCAGTGGAAGTTGTAGTGTGTGTCGCAGTGTATCTTCATACTCATAAAATACTGTATTTAGTGCTAGGTCACAAAAGGAGAAGAAATTCCTGATCATACAGTTGTAGGTAATGATCGCTTGTATTATTTTAATTAGCTTCTCAAGTCCACAGAACATATTCCTTTGCATGTAAAGCTAATCATTTGTGGCACATTGATAGCGGGTGTGTGTGTATGGGGAGAGGAAGACAATCATGAGTTGGATAGATCCAGTGAAGTGCCAGTGAAAGGCATTTGCTGATACCTATTGTTCCTTCTTTCCCCCTTCCCCAGCAATCAAGCCTTCTGAAATCTCTGAGAAGGGATAAACAGGTGAGATTGACTCCACCTTGCTGTTGTGCTAGAGGTGCCCCTTGTGCCAAAGGAGGCTTGGATGGCAGGGGAAAAAAGGCATCTGGCTTTTTATCCACATGGGACTTGTGACCTCCAGCATTGGCTTTTCAGAGGGCTTGGTAGGTTGCTGGTTGAAAGCAGGAAACATCTGCCTTTGGAAGCACCTTTGCATTAGGTGCTTCCATACTCTGCTTCACTGGCTGGTTGCCTGGAGGTGATTTTTACTTGCCATAGGTAACTAGGAGAGTGACTCTTTACAAGCTATGCCGTTTTTACTGAATGCGCTACTTGTCAAATGGGCCCCTGTCAGAATAAGAGTACCCTTGAGGTTTTAACTTTCTAATCATCTATGGGATAGCAATCTCGAAGAGTCACTGTCAAATCAGTTCAGTGATCCAGACATAAAAAGTCCAGCTCTTGTTATATATCAAAATGAAGACATTGTAGGAAGATCTCTGCTCAGTCAGACCAAAGGTCCATATACCCCAGAATCACATTTCCCAAAATGGCCAACTATAAACCCAGTTTACGGCAACAACCCTTCCTTGCTGTTACTAGTAAATTTAATCCCTTATGATTTATACAATCATATTGCAAAAGGGAGTTATTACAACCCCCCCCCAAAAAAAAGCCTGTCTGTCACTGAACCACAGCAAGCATCAATGCCTGGCTTCCATCATATCTTGCTTTGCATGCAAATTGTCAGTAGAGTGTGCAATGCAATACATACAGGGGGAAAAAACCAAACCACAAGGGATTTGAGTGCAACTGCTGCGCTTGCTCATTTTTGCACATTGTCAATCTGTGTAAGCAGTGACATTTAATAGAAGTGACACAAATTGAGCTATTGCTGTTAACCTTCATGCCTTCTGGATACCTCACACTTCCTGAAGGCATCTACTTTCCCGCCATGGTAGGAGAAACAGCAGATGCCATGTCACCGTGCCTGTAAGCAATAGCTGAGGCGTTGTACAAGGAGAGGAGAAAAAAGCTATTGCCAGATGCCAGTCTCTTAAAACGGCACTTTTTGCAGAATGAAACCAATGAATAACTGCAATGATTATGGGAATTCCGATAAAGCAGCTTGGAAGCTGGAGGCAAGAAAAAATAATTATTCCCCACCAAAGCAGTCAGTTGTGATTGCCTTGACACGGAGGTGAATATAGGTTGCTTAAAATAGCAAACACAAATGATAACTTGGTTCATGTTATTGCGCTAGCACATCTGCAGTATCTTTCACATTCCTCAGGTACATCATTCAACAACAGCATCTAGGGAGAAGGAAGGTTTCTACAATCTGTGCAATCAGTAAAGCCCGATGAAGAATTATAGACTTGGTTTACTCTTATGCAGGCCAACAACTTATCTTGCTCATTTTAAATGGCAATGACTTCTCTTTTGCCTGATTAAAGCATTTGGTGGTTAAGTGTTACAGTCATATGTACAAGTGTGAAAACACACATTCAGAAACCTTTAAGCTATTTGTAGCAGTGTGATTAAATGCTCTTGAACCAAGGACCATTTTTTGCCCCGTTAAAAGTGCCTTTTACTTCAGAGGAAATTGCACCAATTTATTTGAGACTGACATGCCACACAAATAATAAAATCTGATAGCAAGTTATTGCCACTGTAGCAACAAGCCATGGTTTTATATGGCTATTACAATACCATACTGGTATTGTAAGCAGCCATGCTAGCAAGAATGTTTAGGACTGCAGTCTACAGTCTCGTGGGGAAGTCCAGTAATCCTCAGCACAGAAGACCACAATGAGTCTACAAGGCCCATTTCTATTCTTCTTTAACTACTGAAGTGTTCTCTAAGGCTGACAGCATAAAAGCTATGTGATGGCAGAAAGCTAGCACAAAATCTGTCTGGAAATCAACCCTGTTCTCACATAGCTGACATTACGAACTGCCTGTCCTCTAATTTAATGAGATGCTAACTTTTGTCAGCCAATAAAGGAATGCCAAGATTCTATTAACAAATTTGGATCAGATCCTCACTAGCTAAATTGGGTGTTAGCTCTCCCTGACTTCTCTTACAACAAAGCTGTAATACCTTTGGACAACCCTTGTAAACACTATTTTACCAGATACAGATGTGCACACATACCTACCCCTTCTGCAGCTTTGCTTACTAAAGAGTTAACTGATTCCAGTCTCTGTCTTTGCCCTTTGAACTGAATGACCATTTGGATTTCTATCTTGCCTGTCACAGCAGATAAGATCAAAGGCCTTTTGAAGAGATTATGCACACTACAGAAAGTGATTCTCACAGACATCATTACTATGGAAGCCCTGTGTGCAACTGCCCCAGCTTGTTGACCCTGATAGTTTACAGGAGGATGTAAGTGTAAAGCAATAAGAATCAAGCCATTCTGTGGCACACCTGAACTTTCCATTGCAATTCACCCTGTAACTCAGGAATACTGTCACACCCCCAAATTACATGGAACCACTGAATCCAATAAAGGTCCCTGACAATAAAAAAAGCTGGCAACATAAGACTGTGTTTGCTGTTTTCAACATGTGCAAAGCAGCAAGAGGAAAATAGCCACAACTAGATTATACTTTTCTCCTTTATATATGCAAGAAGGGGGCGGTGAGAATTATGATCGCAGTGATACATACAAGCCTTTGAGTATTCTGTGGCTCAACACATATACCATAGAAGAAGCATCAACAGAAGCTAGCAAATGCCCACCATAAAGAGTGAAGTGTGTATATTTCAAAGATCCTGGTATGCTGTGTGTGTGTTTATGGGGGGATAATAATTGTCCGTACATTAAGTACATCCCTGTAGAATTCCTGTCATTGTGGTTTTGGCTACCTCGTACCAAGAGCAGAGAACAGTTTTTTTCTCATTGCTTTCCTTTCTAATTATCTTGTATGAACACATCAGCATGATGGTATTGGGATTATTCTTCATGAGCCTGCTTTTATCCTATGCCTGTTTAAAGCATTTCAATCAGCATCAGACTAATGCTTCACACACCATCTGAACTTGTGCTGAAAGCCAGCAAAGGTGAATTTATGAACAGCTGAATCCCTTCTCAATGGTCGGCTGATGCTTTGATGGCAATTGTCACAGTGTTAGTAATAATAATTACTTTGCATTTGCCTTTCAAGCGTTCAAAGTGCTTCACATGCATTATCTCAGTAATTGCAGACATCTGAAGACTTGACAATGGAGTAGGGAGGTTGGCATTGCAACAACACAGTTCACTCTGCCCTAAACAGCAGAGGTTATCAAAGTCCAACCAATTCTAACAGAATGGTGACAAATGTCATTGTAATTGTCATTCTTAGACATTTAAAATCTGATTCCTTGCCTTGGGGGCATTTCCCACTGGGTTCATTTAACCCAAACTGATTAGGGCTGCAGTTTGAAAAACAAATATTTTATGAGAGTCATGATACTTAAAGTGGAGTTTGGATCCAAATAACGGACATTTTCTTCGCCCAAATTAACTTCTTCTAAGCTCCACTAGTTTCAACAGAAGTGTTAAGCTGGTGTTTAAATCTCTCCCATTGAAAACAACAGGATTAAAAATGCTTTATATTGTTCAGCTCAACAACTATGTCTGCTATTAGATTTTGCAAACCAAACCCTGGCCTCATTTGGCTGTTAACAAGTCCCCTGGATGACTTGCCATTTGCGTGTTCCTCCTGCATTTTTTAATTTCTAGCCAATTTTAACAGCAGAAGAACTGAGGAGAGGACAGCCAGGAATCTTAGGAAGCTGAGCTGGGGCATTTAATGGGCACTCAGACTGTTCCATGTAAAGACCACACTGTTAAGTTTCTCTAATCAATGTTATTGCTACAGGGCTTTCAAAAATGAAACAGGCTAGGAATTTATCCTGCCATCAAGTGCGAAGTGTTACAAATCACAGCTTGAAAATGGCTATAGTCAGGCCTGTAAAATGTTTATATACAGTTAATCTTATATCAGTGCTGAACCTCCAACTCAGCCATTCAGATAAGAAATGCAAAATGAAAATTAGCCAGTCAGGGTCATGCCCGTGTAGCTCTTCTCTGCAGACAGATTAGAACGCTGAGGAATACGCTATGCCAAGAATCAAATTATAATGTGTAAAGCTTGTCAGGCTTCCCTTAAGAATGCTATTTGCTCTGCAGTTTTTAAATCACACCACATTAACCTTCAAGCTCACATGACCTAAAGGGCTGTTGTAGAACAACAATGTATTTACAGGCTTAAGTGATGAAAATTCCTAAAAACAGAACCCTAAGAAAGACACAGCGAGGGAACAAGTGGACAACATCCCAGTCTTCTAATCAGTTAAATGCTCTTCAGACCAAAGATGTATAAAACGCCCCAAAACCCTGCTGATAAAATTTACTTTGTCTTACAAATATGTTGAATATTACATAGGTTTTTTTTTAAACCTGGGAAATGGTTGTATACCAAGAGCTAAGCAGTTATTTTTACATTCCATCTCTGAACTGGAGATACCTTGTAGATGAGGATGTTACTTAAGGTGCTGATGGTCAAAAAAGGAATAAGGGGGTTCATCTGGAATCACAAACAGGCCTCAAACACAGGTCAACTGCTTTGCTTGTTAAAAAGTCAATTTCTAATTTCTAAAGTATGCTAGTAAAAAAATAGCCCATCAACCGCCACTCAAGAGCACTCACGTTGCATTGGCTGGGGGCTGGATCCGCTCCTCTAGCCCACCCCCTGCTAGCTTGGCTACTCTTCCCTGTCAGAATAAACTGCCAAAATGGCTGTCTCTCCAGACAAAGACGCTTCTCCTGCTTGGTTCCTCCACAGCTGGCTGGCTACTGAGGTGGGGCTCAGTTTCTCCTCAGTGGCTGTTGCTAGGCAACCAAGCTTTGTTCTGTCAGTAAAAAGGCAAAGGCAGGAGGCCCTTTCCTGGCCTACTTTGGCCTTTGTGGGGAACTCATTGGGGGCAGTTCTGACTTGGATTGCCAGCTCCAGGTTGGGAAATTCCTGAAGATTTTGTGGTGGAGTCTACGGAAGCCAGAGTTTGGGGAGAGGAGAGGCCTCAGCTGAATAGAATGCCATAGTATCCACCCCCCAAAGCAGTTATTTTTTCCTGGGGAACCATTGCTGCCAATCTGCAGGTGAGGGTGGAGATTACTCAGAATTAAAACTGCTCTCCAGGTGGCAGATGGCAGAGATCAGTTCCGCTGAAAAAAATGGCTGCTTTGCAGTGTGGACTCTGTGTCATTATACCCTGCTGAGGTCGTTTCCCTCCTGCTCGGGTTCCTACTGCAGAGAAAGACTGTAGTTTTCCTAGGTATAGGCTGCAGGGAGGGGGGAGATGGAAAGCTGAGGTCAGAGGTGCAGATAAAGGTAGGTTGATGGTTGCCTGGGAAGGAGATAGGGTTGCCAATTCCAGGTTGGGAAATTCCTGGAGATTTGAGGGGTGGAGCCTGGAGAGGGTGGGGTTTGAGGGGTGGGACCTCAGACAGGTACAATGCCATAGACTCCACCCTTCAAACCAGACATTTCCTCCTGGGGAACCATTGTTGCCAATATCCAGGTGAGGGCTGGAGATCACTCAGAATTACAACTGCTCTTCAGAGGGCAAAGATCAGGTCCCCTGGAGAAAATGGTAAGCTCTGTGACATTATATCCTGCTTAGGTTGCCACAGCAAATTGATGCTGAGTGCCCAATGCTGGGGCACCCACCCAGAGCCTTTTTCTAGAGCTTGTTGTATTTATTTCCACAACAGGCCTTGTTCCTAGTCATCTATAAGTGCCAATATCAGGCTGCAGAGTTCATGGGATCTGAGGCTTGATAAAGGCACTTGGAGATGGTTCTGAAAGTGCTAGGTTTTTAGAAATGCATCAATTTTTAAGCCCAGAAATTTGCACCAGTGAAATGCTGGTGGGGGAAAATGGGTAAAAGGGAGGGAGGAAAGCAAAGTTTGGTCTGGTCCTTATCCACTCCTGGGGTTCTATTCCACTAAAGTACATGAATGTAGACAGAAGAGCTTCAAAATGAATTTGCAGGAGTGGAATGGGATTGAACTCTAAACGGAATGAACTGTAGGAAGCCACTCAGCCATAGTATAAAAGCAAAGTACCAGCAATTTGAAATATAAGATGATTAAAACATGCACTATTTGACTTACCCTGGCATCTGTGACCTTGAATTCTCTTAGGATGTATTGTGGCATGTTGTACTCTGCCATGGGATCCACTACAAAGTACTGATACCTTGCTGAGCGCTCTGCTGGCCAGTACTGGTGGCATTTTTCCTGGAGGAAGGAAAAATCTAATTTCTTATTTATTTCCATTCCATCCTATCTTCCATGGACTTGGGATCACAACACCCTCCTGCCAAAATATATGAGCCCTGGACTGTTGCATTCACACATAATACTTTACTAGCTGCACCAATATTGGTATCATGTCTTATGCCATTTCAATTTATTAGTCTGTATTATAAAATAACAGTGTTATGTGGTATAATACCATATACGATATGAGTAGTTGGCTGCAGCAATAGGTGTTCTCTGCAATGGTACAAGGCTAGCTCAACCTTTGCTCCAGGATTCACCCCGGCCTTCGGTGCTGGGGAAGCAGAAGTCTTCAGCTGGGAAAAAGCCCATAAGCCCCACTGCCCCCACCACAAGAGCCATCAGAGTATTCCTATTCTCTGGAAGGTCAGTGAAATTTTAGCAGCAACTGAGACCCAGCTGGGCAGCTTTGCCTTGTTTGTTAAGTGTTGTATTAGCTGCAATAAGATGGCCGCCACGGCAGTAGTCGGGCCATGCAGTCCGACAAACCTTCAGACCTTCGATCCCAAGACAGTAGCCACTTCAGATCCTAGGGCGCACCAATGGGTTTGCCCGGATCTGAGAGTAGACCTATTAAGATGTTGACTTGTAAATAGAGCCAATAACAGGTGATGGGTGTGTGTGTGTGTGTGGTGTGGGGCACACATATAAACTGGACACTGCCCAGCCAAGGTATCTTTTTGTTCCTCATGTAATCCAATAAACAAGAGCTGATTCACTATGCTGGGCCTCCGATCTCAGTACTTTTCATTAAGCAACCTTTGCAGCAGCAGTTTATGATAAAAGATATGACCAGACTGCCAGTCATAGTTACTATAGGTACCACAAACTAGAAGGATGGTATCTTTTTATATGGAACAAACCTTTAAATAATCTTTCCTTTCCTTTCTCCAAGTTTTTTTTTTAAATCCACTTTCTTATTCACTCAATAACTTAGTACAAGCTTTACTGTATGTCAGCTTTAGAAATGGTTTAAAACATTTTACTGTCCTCCAAAAACTGTCTCACAGCTAATTGAATGAATGTGTTTGACACCTCTGCCCCCACAGCTTTCTGATTCTTGTACCCACACCCCTTTCCCTTTCTGTCTTGCATCTACCTTCAGCCTCTACTCTCCCTCACACATGCCCAGTAACTTGAACGGCATCTGACCGTGTCTCCTTCCCCACTCCTCCATTCATTTTTCACCCCCATCTTTTTATGTTTGTTTTCCCTTGGCTTATCTCTTCTGACAGGTCCAGGACCTTATTGCTTCCTAACTGTATTGATCAACAATCCTTTCACCTGCTTCCCACGTCTCTCTCTTTCTCTCTCTTGTGATATTTTGTACCCTGCATATGCTTTACATGTGAGATACTGTAACCCAAAGAAGGAATATCCCTGACAGTCACAAAGGCAGCAATGTAATACCCATTTGGGTCAGACTTTCATCCCTTTTCAGCAATCTTGAGGGCTAAAAACACCATGCTTTTGAAAATGCAGAGATTCTCATGATTCCAACACACATTTCAGTTGCTTGGGTGAGACTATTAATTGCTTTGGGAGAAAAAGGACATGGTGTGGTTGGTTCGTTGTTGTTTTTTTTGTGTGAAAAAACCAGTTAAAACCTTTGTTAGTGCATAACTCTGCTGTTATTGCAAACTGGTTCATTCCACTGGAAACATTCTGAGGAAGCTTAATAAAGTTTAAGGCTGCAAACACCCTGCCAGAACTGCTACGTCTAGCAGAATAAGTACTGATGCAATCTGGAGAAATAAAAAAGACATGATTTAAACTTTTAGCGGGTCGTGTGATAGTTTAAATTTTATTATCCTGCTATATTAAGAGCATAATACTATGTTTTCTTTAGAATTGTAAACACTAAAGAACAAGTAGGGCTTTTCAAACAACAGTGTTACACCTAGTCAGGTGGCTTACAGTCCTATACTACGTTACGTTCATTCAGAAATAAACCCCACTGTATTCCATGTGGTTTGCTCCCAATAAGCATCCACAGGATAGGTTCCTTAGCATGTTTACTTTATTCTTATGGTGGGTGAAAGCACCACATTTCGTTTTTGTTATTCTAAGCACTTAGAATCAAATTTAGGCTAAAGACCTCAAAGATGGCTAATAGTATGAAAAACATGAAGATCTGTTTGGGAAGCATGTTTTTAATATAAATCTTTAGTTCATCTAGGTATATATACAATTTTATTTTATTTTTAATTTTTAAAATTATTTTCTCAGAAAAAATATGGGATATGGTATGTATAAAATTTTAGAAAGCCAGTTTGGTGTAGTGGTTAAGAACATGGACTCTAATCTAGGAGAACCAGGCTTGATTCCTCACTCCTGCACATGCAGCTGCTGGTGTGACCTTGGGTCAGTAACAAGTTCTCTCAGAGCTGTTCTGTTAAGAGTGGTCCTCAAAAGAGCTCTCTCAGCCTCACCTACGTCACAGGGTGTCTACTGTGGGGAGGGGAAGGGAAAGGAGATTGTAAGCCACTCTGAGACTCCGAACGAAAGGCAGGGTATAAATCCAATCTCTTCTTCTTTTTGTGTACTTGGTACAGAATCCTTACATTTGCAGTACTAAGATGGTTTGCATTCTAGAACGGCTATCTCACACTTATGATGAGACTTCCCTTTGCAAGACTGCATAACCAGCTTGCCACGTCTTAAAAGTGTGTTGAGTTGTCCTCTCCCTTGTCACCCTTGATTTGTTTATTCTGCTTCCAGCCAAAGTCCTCTGAAGGAGTTAAGATGCTGTGCCATGGTGCTCGTGACCCAAATTCCAGCCTAGCAGATAGCCTACTAAGCAGGTGACAAACTGTCCAGAGTGTTGATTCTTCTGACAGAAGAGATCCATTCTTGCCTCATTCAGCTGAGACATTTTGTCATACATGATTACAGTCTGTCTTTCTGGCTTCTGAAAGTGATGGAAATATTAAGTATAGGTGTTCAAAGTGGTGACAGGTCAGCAGCACAAACGTCTCTGTAATATCTTTACAGATTGACCTTTACCCTTTTTCATTAACCAGGATCTTGTGAAGCAGAAAATATATAGCATACTGGCAAGGCTCTTCTTGATCTTAGTTCTTCCAGACTGGCACATATGCTTATGACGTTGTAAAAGCAGAGATTCCAAAATGGCCATCCAGATGTCATTACAAAGACCATCCAGGTGGGATTGATAATGATGGTATTGCTAAAAGAATAACAACAACATCTGTGGCAATGTTGTGTGTCTGAACAATTTAACTTTCATGACCCAAAACATGATGTACATGTGCCCCAATCCTGGTATCAGCTCCCTCATAACTGTTTTTAGATACTGGGACCGCAAAACCCATCCAGACTTCTCTTCTGTGATGTATATCACTTTTCCTGAATTACATATGACAGCTACTGCCTTGGAAATTCTGCTTATTTAATGAGTCAAGAAAGAAATCCATCCATCCAATCATTATTTTTGTTTGATTTGATGCTTTCCTGCACTATCCTCTGCTCCTTTCCTTTTAAATTGAACCTTTTCAATTTTCTGGAATATAAATATTCCAAGCGATGTCCAGTCTCTTGGCATGCTGTAATTTGTTGTACAAAATTCATTGTACAAAAACCTGATCAGCAGTTTAGTCATGAAGTATGCAGGTGTGGACAGTGGGAATAAACAAGGACAGCACCATCTAGTACTCACGGAATCATTTTGTCTATGACTGGGGCTCTAATAAAGAGTTCTCTTTGATAGTATCATGGATACTTTGTGTAAGTTTTAAATGATATTTTTCTGGAACTCCTGGTACTTTTTTTTTTTGTTATAGCTGTCTAATTCAGAAAGTAAATCAATTAATTCATCATCAGAGCTCCATCTGTTATATACTAGTAAGTATAGCCAGGAATGGCTATCCCAATATAATATGAGATACGTTTTTGACTTGCCTCTTAACAATGCATTTGCAGTGAATATCATTGCTCACGAGTTAGAAAGTTATGTGTGCATGTAGGGAGGAATGTTCTGCAGGTCATCATCAGGAAAATTTTGCCTTCAAACTGTTTCAACTGGTTATCTCTGCACCACAGACCACTGAATGTGGGAAAATAGTTGTTTATTTGGTTTTTTAATAACACCAACTAGACCATCAAGTCCTAAAAAGATTAAGCTTGGCCTTCTGGGATTTGGCAGGTACTTGTGATCTAAGGACTTGTCGATGCTAATAATCAGACACCTTGTTGATTGGAGAGGATGATTTCATATGTGTTTGTCAGCCACCTTGGCACATAATCCAAAACAAAGAACAGAGACATCAGATGCTTTAATACCAAGCATATAAACAGGAAGCCTTTCTCTGTGTGTGCTCCAATGAAGATCAGAATGAGAATTTCCTTGTGTACAGCAAGATTTCAAAAGCACTGAAGTGGGACTTGTTTGCTGCATATGATTCAGCCAGGATTCTATGATGGATTCTTTCATTCATCATATTTTTCCTGTTTCCCCCAAAATAAATATTCAAGGCAGCAAACCAATACAAATAATAAACAGACATTGGCAAACTATAGTAAGGCACCTTGCTTTCTCTCTTTTCCTCTCCTGAAGAATGGCTGGCTCTTGATGAAGTCCATATGGAGGGTCAGGTGACAGTTGGCAGGACAGGTTGATATAAACAGCCATGTTTCCTCCTTCTGGAGATACTGATGGAGTCTTAGAGGGAGGGCCAGGCTGATGTCATGGAAATTATTCTGCTGGAGGTTGTGAAAGCTCGGAATAATGCTTTTGTGAAAACATCTAGACCTTGTTTGGTGAGCGGCCTTTGGGAAAAGGTCTACAATTCCAAATACAGAATGCACTCAAAGCTAGAGAATCTTCCACAGGAGTGTGATGCTAAAAATATTTTGGCCTGAATATTTAAAGATGTACTGGATTAAAGATTTTTTATCAGTCTCAACTATCTTGTAGTTAAACATCATGCTGGGATGCTAGAAAAAAAAGTAAGGCCCCTAAGCCTAAATCAGAATGTCAGAACATGAAAGGCTCACACTATAGTGCTTTTATCAGTTTGGTAATGGAAATTATACTAAGGCACCTAACTACAGTAGCCTGTGATTATTTTGAATAACTTTTGCTAAACTGAAAACAGAATTCAGAATTGAGCTTATGTCACAATAATTAATCCAATCTCTGGCTAGCTCATCTATTATTAACCACCTGAGGAGCAGTGCCATCAGCCATACACTAAGGGAGTGCCTTTTAGAATTAGAACTTTGGCACCCACTATTCAATTATATATAAGGAGAGATTGTTCTTTATTATTATTAACAATAAGCATTATTATTGTTCTGTCTCAGTGGTTTTTCAGACTTTCTGCACCTTGAAGAGCCCTTCCAATATACACAACTGCCATGAAAGCTCAGCATGTTGTACCAGATTCTGGGGTGTGTTTTATCTTGCACACTCAGAGTCACGCCAGGTCTGAACAGGCCTATTGTGCCTCGATGTTGTGAATCTCACAAACAGCAAATGAACTGGTAAATGAACTGGGTGTACTGCTTCAGATTTCATGAACAAATGCTCTTCCATACAGCTTTCCATATATACAGGGGGGGGGGTAGTTGTATCGTGTCTTTTAAAAGTGAATTTCTAAATTACCTAGATCTATGGAAGATGTCAGTGGTATTAATATTTTAATAGACAAATAAGATGGTAGAAAACAGAACTGTAAGTTTAGCCTTTTTCCTGACATGCTCCTTTTCTAGGTCTTTTTGTGGCATAATAAATAAATAAATAAAAGGAATGTACTGAAGAATACTCTCCTGTGGCTATATATCACAGAGGGAAGATTTGTAAAGATGAAAAACTCTCTTTCAAGAGCTGTAACCAAAATTATCAATATTCCTCTTGAGGAACATCGGGCAAGTTTTGTTTTGTTTTTTAAAAAACAACCTTCAGGGTTATTTGGAATACAGTCCAAAAACCACTGCCCAACACAGTCATTTGGTCAGCTTACACACATCATGGCAGCAAAAGTATTTTATTTTTGTTAAGGGACCATAGGTAATTGCAGATCCCTGGAACACGTATCTCTCGATGTATTCGTTTAATCGATGCAATTTTTTGTGCACATAGATAAGTAGCTGAGTACTAACTTCCCTTTTTACTCTACCTGAAGATTTAAATGTCAACTGAAAATCCAGATATTGCCCGTACCTACAGAAATGGGTCCAATAAAATCAACAGCCTTACTTTTCTTTGAATTTCTTACTCAGCAGGACTACAGCTTTCTACAGCAAATGCATTTTTGACATTTACTTTTTGAAACAGGCCTTGTACTTACTCTGCCCATTTCTCGTAGCTTAGTAAGCATGACTACGATGGTTGAATTGTGTTCCCAAAGCATCCTCCAGAAATCTTCTGTTGTTTCTGCCAAAGGTCCCTGTGTAGCTATATAGGCTTTTTGTTGCCTATTTTTAAAGTAAGAGGACAGACATTTACCAATCAAAGAATGACCAAGGCTTTCTTTTTGCATGTGAACATTCTGCCGTGACATCATTCTAAGAAATGTATAGTTGTAAATTATTTATTGTAAGCCCATTAAAAACATATTAAATATTGTTTAATCAAACCATAGCATTGTTTTATTTTTAGAAATTTGTGGAGAAAATGCCCCATTAAAATGTGATTTATGGCTTTATCTTATTTAAATTTTAATGCAACTCTAATAGCTCAATTTTGTGTGTCGTAGGGAACACTTAGGAAACACTTAGGAGTGCAGCTCCATTTTGCATCCAAGGCTGACTGTCATACAGTCTACTGAGTGTATGACTTATAGCTCCAAAGTACTTCTTTATTAACTCTTTCAGTAGCATAATGTCAGCAAAAGTGAGGAGATTTGTAGAGTCATAACTCAAAAGGTAGGAATGGGGTGGTTTGGTTCATTTTCTGAAGTCTGCTGAGAAAAATGGCCATACTTTTTCTTCTACAAGCAGTGACTGTCAAATCTGTTAGCTGTATATGAAGCCCATGCCACACATTCAATATATGTAAGCAGCCACTGTTGGTAATTGTGGTACATTGACAGGAAATCTGCTTGCTACTGCACTACCAGAACTCTAGAACTAAAGCAATTTGTGACTTTTTGTAGGATAATCAAGCTATTATACTGTAACTTCCCATTGTCAGAAGGAGATGTGATGGTGATCCATATAAGTGCAGCTTCAGGGGAAAACTCTTTTTGGACATGTTTTTATCAGCACAGATGCTCCCATAGCATCTGCTCCTCCCATGTCTATCCAGTAATGCTGGAAGAACCAGGCTAGGATCCCTGGAAACTGGATACAGCAAGGACCTATGGTTTGGACTCCTTTCATGTCTCCGTGGATGTCCAATAATTGCAGTCTATGAACTCTAAGCACAATGGCAACCACAATGTTGAAATGGCCCTAAGCACATGCCTCTCATAAGAAATATAAAGTGCAGTGTGCATATTGGCTCATAAATACTTAACATTAGTTTATAAAGCACAAACAATTGGATACCTGTATCCATCGATAAAACTGGCATTGATATAATCGGAACCTTCTACCCCTCGGATAGGCTGCAAGCATATCCTTGTGGATTCATATGGCATAATATTAACAAGGCGATTTTTAAATTTATTACATGGAAGATTGGCACTGATGAATCTTGACGTGTGAGCTTTAGAGCTGGCTAGCCGCTGCAGAAAACAAAGAAAAGATATTTAGGGAAATATGAAAACATCATTTTATGAACTGATTTGACTAAATCTTCTTATAAAGATGACTACCTGTCACTTGCAATTATTAGCTGCATGCTAAAATATATGTTTAGAATGTGTCTCTTATTGCAATGTTAAACTGTTCCAATTGTAAATTATAAAGAAATTTTAAGTACAAAATACATCATGTGTTAGAACAGCTATTATTTAGAACCTAGATTTGTGTCCAGTAGCACCTTAAAAGACCAATGATCCGTTAAGGGTCTGAACTTTTGAGAGTTAAAGCTCCCTTCATCGGGTATGATGAGCTCCGTCTCTTGAAAGCTCATATCCGGAAAATCTTTTTGGTCTCTAAGGTTCTACTGGACTCAAATTTAGCTGTTTTGTTTTACTGCAGACCAACATGGCTGCCCTCTGAAACTATTTAGAACCTTACTGATCTTCTGCAGGGAAATCTACAAAAGCACAGGCCATTCTAGTTCAGCTACACAACAATTTAAAATCCACCCCCCCCCATTTCCTACATAGTAATGAAACGATGAAGGATTTATAACCAGGCTGTAAGGAACACCCCCATACGAGTTACCTTAAATTCCAGTTCCATTCCTGTAACATTCTCTCCTGCTTCTATCTGTGTCAGCTTCTGAATATATGCATACAGGTTTCGGGCTGGCACTTCGGTATTTCCACATGTCACTGCTTCAAGCAGTGCATCATGGATGAAGATGTATTGGTCCTCTGTTTGAACCATGTAATTCCTCTGGGCTCGCATTAGAGTTACGTGGCCATAAATATCTACAGTCTTTTCATGCTTTATTCTCTCTAGCATGGCATCTATTACAATGAAACAGCCGGTCCTGCCAACTCCAGCACTAAAACAATAAAAAAGACCAACACAAGTTAGGTATAAGGGGTGGGAACGTTTTAGATCAGCAAGTTATTTCTTTAACATACATACAGCCACGACATTTAATGTGAACAAACTTTGTAGCAATTCACAGTTATCCTGCTCTCTTAAACACTCTGGTCATTTTTATGGGGCTGTTTTGCATGCAGAACTACAACGTAACGGTCTCCTCATATTGTTCCTGCTGTGTGAGATTATTAGGTGGGAAACACCCATGCAACTGGGCTCAGGCACAGTTGTTACTTTGGTGGTATAAGGTCAGTGTATTTATTTATTTTATTATTATACTAGGTCTGGAGATTAAGTTCTTGCTCAACGGTTAGACCTACATTTTTCCAGAATCACTGAGTTCTCCTTAGTCACCTTTCCCTCTTGAGTTCATTATGGAATATATGACTTAAGCGGAAGAGCCAGAATTCTTAAAGGATACAGAAGTCTCTTTCATCTGGAAGAACAGAGCACGCAGCATGGAGATAACGAGTGAACTGTACTGTGCTTCCTTCCCCCATCACTTTTACACAATCAGCCCAAACCATGACATGAGCAACACAGCCGATAGCCATCTCCCCATTATCTAAGCTTTCACTGCCTTCCAAGCACTAAGGAGTGTATGAAGTCTGTGAAAGGAACAAACTCAGCCCAATGCAGTCTGTTGCCTTTCAAGCCTGAAAATCCAGGAGTAGAGGAAAAAAAAAAATCTATGGTTGCTATCCTAAAAAAGAAAAAACCTGACCTGATCTTCAGTACCCATCAGCATTGCATTATGTACATGTGCAGTTATATGACACTAAAGTAAACTACAATAATTTACTTCTGATTTGGATTATTAATCTTATCCTATTTATGAAGGAATAAAACAAAGTTATTTATAACAAATAAGCACACACACGCAGACACACACGCGCGTGCACACACACACACACTTCTCTCAACTCTGTCTGTCAGATTTGCAGTCTATGAACCCTAAACACCTTGTAGTACAGGTAGATAATGTCAGAAAGGTGAGCTGGGTGAGGTGAAATCAGGCTGCCCACCGTTCTACCAGCAGTGTTTTTGCTGGCACAAGAGGCTCTGCTATCAGAGGGAGCTGACTACCCTTCCTTGTGGCAGCCTCTTCATGCCATTTTACTCTGTGCATGGGGGGGGGGGGTGCTCTTCTACCTGCAACAGTGCCTTTTAGGCACACAGGGGCCCCACTGTGGGAAGGGGAAGATTCATTTAGGCGAGCATTTTGTGTTCATGATAAATAGGATTAAATAGGATAAAGGGCAACTAGAATGATAAAAGGGTTGGAACACTTTCCCTATGAAGAAAGGTTAAAACACTTGGGGCTCTTTAGCTTGGCGAAACGACGACTGAGGGGTGACATGATCGAGGTTCATAAGATTATGCATGGGATAGAGCAGGTTGAGAGAAAAGTACTTTTCTCCCTTTCTCACAATGCAAGAACTCGTGGGCACTCAATGAAGTTACTGAGCGGTCAGGTTAGAACAGATAAAAGGAAGTCTTCTTCGCCCAAAGAGTGATTAACACGTAGAATTCACTGCCACAGGAGGTGGTGGTGGCTACAAGCATGGATGGCTTCAAGAGGGAATTGGATAAACATATGGAGCAGAGGTCCATCAGTGGCTATTAGCCACAAGATATAGATAGGAACTCTCAGTCTGGGACAAGTGATGCACTGTATTCTTGGTGCTTGGGGGG